>NC_067495.1:140240768-140430394 GCF_947179515.1 Apodemus sylvaticus | reverse complement strand
TTCTTCAAAGCCCTTCCATTTTTTTAGTTTTTATCCTTCATTTATAAATGTTATATGGGTTACTTCACTTAGGATGATATTTTTCCAGCTCCACCCACTTGCCTAAAAATGTCATGAATTCATTGTTTTTAATTGCTGAGTAGTATTCCATTGTGTAAACATACCACATTTTCTGTATCCATTCCTCCATTGAGGGACATCTAGGTTCTTTCCAGATTCTGGCTATTATAAATAAGGCTGCTATGAACATAGTGGAACATGTGTCCTTATTGCATGCCAGGGAATCCTCTGGGTATATGCCCAGGAGAGGTATAGCAGGGTTCTCCGGAAGTGTCTTGCCCAGTTTTCTGAGGAACCGCCAGACGGATTTCCAAAGTGGTTGTACCAGCTTGCAATCCCACCAGCAGTGGAGGGGTGTTCCTCTTTCTCCACATCCTTGCCAGCACCTGCTGTCTCCTGAGTTTTTAATCTTAGCCATTCTGACTGGTGTGAGGTGAAATCTCAGGGTCGTTTTGATTTGCATTTTCCTAATGACTAATGATGTTGAGCATTTCTTATGGTGCTTCTAGGCCATTTGAAATTCTTCAGGTGACAATTGTTTGTTTAGCTCTGTACCCCATTTTTAGTAGGGTTATTTGGTTCTCTGGGGTCTAACTTTTTGAGTTCTTTGTATATATTGGATATTAGCCCTCTGTCGGATGTAGGGTTGGTGAAGATTTTTTCCCAATCACATGTGAGGTAACCCAATCACAAAAGAATACACATGGAATACAATCACTGATAAGTGGATATTAATTATCCCAGAAGCTCTGAATACTCAAGACACAATTAGCATATCAAATGATTCCCATGAAGAAGGGAGGAGAGGGCCTTGGTCCTGGAAAGGCTTGATCCAGCATTGTAGAAGTGTACCTGGACAGAGAAATGGGGGGGGGGGGTGATTGGGGAATGGGTGGAGAGAAGAGGGCTTATGAGACATATGGGGAGGGAGGAACAGGCAAAGGGGAGAGCATTTGGAATGTAAACAAAGAATATAGAAAAAAATAAATAAAATAAAGGTTATCTGAACTATCAATTTAACTCTTCTATTATAAACTGAATTACATAGTTCTGGTAAACTCCCATTCTTTCCTAAGAACACTTACAAACACATGCAGAAGCAGCACATTCACATTGCAGAACTATTATAAGCTAAATAGTTTCATGAAGGAGATGTGTTTATATAATAAGCCAGGTATAATTGGCTCCAAATGAGAGACATCATAGGTTAAGAACATGTGTTTTGCAGATCTGGTTTTCAACCCTAATTCCAGTAATTGGTAGTTGTGGCCTCAGATCACTTTTTAAGTTTCTTTGTTCCTCTATCATCTTTTACTATTAGTAACTATAATAACTAAATCCCATCTTTTTAATGATTATTCATTCAACTGCTAATTTAAATTTGTAGAATCTTCAAATCCTTTCCTTTTTACAAAGTAGCTATTTTCAATTCTATTTCTTCCTAGCAAAAGTTATATAGTGTACTTATTTAACTACTGTTATCATTTCTTGTTACATACATTAGAAAATATATTATTCCTAGATAAGTTTGTTCCACCTCCTTGCTTTTTCTACTAAACCTATGACAATACTCTAGATTATGCTCTCTTCATAAACACTAATGTTAGATAATGATAAATGGTTTGCTTCCTCAAACAAGGCCAGATCTACTTCAATAGGTCAAATCTATTTCAACAATGATACATTGCCTAACCCCTCTCAAAAAACCAGATGGCAGATCAAAACCAGATCTGCCATTCCCTGCTGTCTAAGCATTTACATACATGAACATTGGGAAACATTCTTATTCAAACCTTCATATGGATGTTCATTTTTTCTGTGAATTTACTGGACCATTGAGTTATAATAACATACACCAAATTTCTTTCTAGAAACAATTGTCTACATTCAGTGGCTCATCATCCTTGCCATCCATTTACCAAGGTTGTTCATTCTTACTTTTACTAATAACTTCAATTACACTTCTTAAAATATCTTCCCACCATTATATTTATTAATAATCTTGGTTTTCATGGCCCTCTATTACTCAGAAACACTTTAGTTAGTTGATTCTGTACTCATTCTTGTTTTTTATTTCTTTAACACCATCTGTATTAATAATACTAATATGCCCTATTCATAATTGTCCCTTAGATGTCTGTAGTATCTATATACTTCCTAGATGGTATTATTATGCCTAAAGTTTTTATTATCAAAAATATTCTGATCCTTTAAGATTCTAAGTCTGAAAATCTAAACTATGATTTTAGTCCTCAACCTCATACAAATAACTCCCTATTATTTGTATTCATTTTGTTCTCAGATTTTCACAGACTCAGACTTAACATGATGAAATAATATGTTCTCTCTGTTAAAAGAATCTTTCTCTATCTTTATTCCCAGCCATAGTAAAATGACAAGATTTCTTGTGTTGGTTTGATCTTTATCTTTCATTTCATCTTCATTCCACTCCATAGATTACAAGGTTTCCTAGTAGTCTACCCATTTGACGTTAAGTCATTATCACATCTTAACATCTATTGCAAGACTTTTATCAAACTCTTGGATCTAATTATTTAAGCCATATCAAACCTTGTTTCTACAGAGTCATTATTTTCTTTCTGATTTCTTTTGTACATGGCATGCATAGTGACAACTAAACAAATCAGTTCTGATTATTTATATTTCTCTTTTACAAAATAAATAATGCTCATTCAACATTTGTACTCTAAAAATGTACCTTTTTTATCATGACATCTATAACTGAATTATCAATAGACAACTACATGGATGGTTTTCTGACTCATCACATATTTAAAATTAGAAAATACTAACCTACAATTATAGCCTGCTAGTAACAGTGGCAATATTTGATGGCCCTTTCAGATGTATTGTGATATAAAGATCAAATGGAGACTCAGAAATAATGGAGAGATGTCTCAATAAAAACTATCATCAGTGTGCCATTAGATGTGAAATTGACAAGCACATTACACTCAACAGCTAGTAGGTTGGATGTTTCAACTTGAAAGATGTCAGAGATAGATTGCAGTTCTAATCTCTGCTTTCATTTAGTTCCAACAAATATTCTACAATTCTATTCCAGTATTTAAATGTGGGTTTTAACTGAGTCTAATGATATGCCATTGGTTCCTTCTCCTACAAATGAAGAAGATCATTGGGTACTGGAAAAGAGCCAAGTTCTTGGCAGTTCTTCTAAAAAGCCATTTGCTCTTAAGACATTAAGTGTTATAAATCATCATGTTCTGCCCATAAAATTATAGGTTTAAAATGTTCAAGATACTGAATATGTCACTCTTCTGTTGCCAAGACTAACACTCCTATGTGTTTTGTTTTCCCTTATGAGTGAGTACACTTCACCATGAAAAAGGTTACTGTTACTTTTTAAATATTTCTATAGAGTGAATGTAAACAGATGCATTGAAAAGACTTTTTACGTTTAGTTTCACAAGTTTAGGGCCTAAAATTAACTAGACTAGTATATAAATTATATTCAAGACCATAAGTATTAGCTGTGACTTTTTCCACATGGAGCTTGTGCCAAATCAGGGATCATCTAAATGAATATTCTGTAGTCTTATTATTAGTAGACAAAATGAAAATTGACAAGAGAACTCAAAGTTCACATCTGCACCATAGATTTTAGCATCAAGTTTAGAATTTCTTCGAGAAAGATGTACCACATAAATGAAGAAAACCATTTCACACTTGGTTCATCAGCAGTGAAATGTTGAAAGAAATGTTATATTCATGTATGATATTTACTCTTCCATTTGGAGTAAAATTGAACATTTTTATTTTACTTATCAAAAGTTTACACTTTTTCATTAGTTTAGTTTATTATTTTCTGTTAACTGCCTGAGGATGTCTTAAATAAAAATTTTCACATTCTATCCCTAACTTATTCTTCAAAACTTCATATTTGCCACAGAATTTAAAATACACTCCCACTTTACTATAATCAAATGCTTCATCTTAATGCTTTTATAAATCTGAAGTTTTGATTTTAAAGTCAGTTCTTAAACTAAAGTTTTTAATATAAAATTATTTTAACCCTTTATTTTCTGTGAATCCATTTACCCCCAAATGCCTTTCATTAATACTTGTTAGTAGGATATCATAAATTTTGTCAGGTTTTGTGGTTTTATGATAATTTCTTTCCAAATATTTTAAATTTACTATTTATTTCCTTTTGAGCCAATTATTATTGAATATTGTGTAGTTCAACTTAAATAGGTGTTTGTGAATTTACCTATTTCTTAAAACTAGGTTGCAGATATTGAAAAGTGGTCTGCTAGTCAGCCTTAAATTTTCTTGGGAAACAATTTCCATCAATCATGTTCCTAACTGTAGGCCCTGTTGCAGGCTTCCAACAAAAGTTAGGTTCAAAAATATTAAATACACAGAGATTCTTCAAGGGAAAAATTCTCATTTTATGCCTTATCTGACTTAAGTGGAAAGAAAATAGGAAACTCAATAGGGTCATTGTTCCCTTGTCATGTGGGGTTGCAAATTGGTACAACTACTCTGGAAATCAGTCTGGCGGTTCCTCTGAAAACTGGGCACCTCACTTCCAGAAGATCCTGCTATACCACTCCTGGGCATATACCCAGAGGATTCCCCACCATGTAATAAGGATACATGCTCTACTATGTTCATAGCAGCCCTATTTATAATTGCCAAATGCTGGAAAGAACCCAGGTATCCCTCAACAGAAGAGTGGATGCAAAAAATGTGGTATATATACACAATGGAGTACTATTCAGCCATTAGAAACAATGAATTCATGAAATTCTTAGGCAAATGGATGGAGCTAGAGAACATCATACTAAGTGAGGTAACCCAGACTCAAAAGGTGAATCATGGTATGCACTCACTAATAAGTGGATATTAACCTAGAAAACTGGAATACCCAAAACATAATCCACACATCAAATGAGGTACAAGAAGAAAGGAGGAGTGGCCCCTTGTTCTGAAAAGACTCAGTGAAGCAGTTTTCGGCAAAACCAGAATGGGGAATGGGGAAATGGGAAGGGGTCGGTGGGAGGACAGGGGGAGAGAAGGGGGCTTATGGGACTTTCAGGGAGTGGGGGGCTAGAAAAGGGGAAATCATTTGAAATGTAAATAAAAAATATATCGAATAAAAAAAAGTTAAAAAAAAAAGAAAGATTAATTCACTTCTTCCTAAAAAAAAAAAAAAAAAAAAAAAAAAAAAAAAAAAAAAGGTTTATACACATGTGCATGTGCACATGAATGTGTTGAATATCCTTTTACACAGTTCATCATACCTGGAGAACTCAGTAGTCAATACCAGGTATCTTCCTTTATTGATAGCTAGACTCTCTCACTCAACTTAGAGCTCACTACTTTAACAAAAGTCTCTGGTCAGCTAGCACCCAGAAACTGAGGAACCTATCTCTGCCTCCTCAAAGCTGAAATTACATGAGTGCCAGTGCACTGAGTTTTGTAGCAGTTTTTGTTTTGTTTTGTTTTGTCAGCATGGATGCAGATCTCAATGCAGGACCTCATGCTTGTATAACAAACATTGGACTGGCTGAGTCAACTTCCCAGCCTCTACAGAATAGGCAAGAAGTAAGTGGTGTTAAACGAACAAAATGTTAAAAAGGAAAAACATAATCGGTAAGTATGGATTAGTATGCTTTAAAAGTGAAGGAGGGTGTCCTGACACTAATACTGAGGCTATGGAGTGCTCACAAAAGGGACAGAGCATGACCATATTCCACAAGGCCCAGCAAGCAGCTAAAAGGGTCAGATGCAAATATTTGTACCCAACCAATGAACAGAAACAGTTGACCCCTGATGTTATATTAGGGAAGGCTGAAAGAAGCTGAGGAGAAAGACAACCCTGTAGGAGGACCAGCAGTCTCAACTAACCTGAACCCCCAAGATCTCTCAAACACTAGACCACCAAAACAGGCAGCATACAACTGGGGCTGATATGAGGCCCCCAACACACATACAGTAGTGGATTTCTGGGTGTGTGTTCATTCAGAGATGATGCACCTAACCCTCAAGAGACTACATTAATGAATGAATTAATTAATTAAATTTATTGATTGATTGATTAATTAATAATAAAAAGTGAAGGAAGGATAATATGATAAAATGGCCAAGGAGCACCTAAAGAAATGTTCAACATCCTTAGTCATCAGGGAAATGAAAATCAAAACAACATTGAGATTCCACCTCACACCAGCCAGAATGGCCATGATCAGAAACTCAGGTAACAGCATGTGCTGACGAGGAAGTAGAGAAAGAGAAAGACTTCTCCACTGCTGGTAGGATTGCAAGCTGGTACAACCATTCTGGAAATCAGTCTGCATTTTCTTGGAAAATTGTACATAGTACTACCTGAGGACCCAGCTATACCACTCCTGGGCATATACCCAGAAGATGCTCCAACATGTAATAAGGACACATGCTTTGCTATGTTCATAGCAACCTTATTTGTAATGACCAGACACTGTAAAGAACCTAGACATCCTTCCACAGAGTAATGGATACAGAAAATGTGGTACATTTACACAATGAAGTACTACTACTCAGCTATTAAAATCAAAGATTTCATAAAATTCCTAGACAAATGGAGGGAACTAGAAAATATCCTGAGTGAAGTAACTCAGTCACAAAAGAACCCATGTGGCATGCACTCACTTATAAATGGATATTAGCCCAAAGCTTGGCATACCCAAGATACAATTTACAGACCACATGAACCTCAAGAAGGAAGACCAAAATGTGGATGCTTCTGTCATTCTTAGAAGGAGAAAAAAGCTCCTGTCAGCAAGCACTTCTTAGATCCACAATAGTGTCTAGGTTTAGTGACTGTATATGTGTCTCTGGATGGTCTTTCCTTCAGTCTTTATTGCCCACTGTCTCATTATTTGCCGTTAGTATCTTGTTTTGTATGCTGTCTCCTGAGATGCTATGCTAGAGCCTGAAAAGTACAGAGGCTCACAGCTAACAATTGGGCTGAGCACAGGGTCTCCAATCGAGGAGTTGGAGAAAAGACCGAAGGAACTAAAGGATTTTGCAACACCATGGGAAGAACCACAATATCAACCAACCAGTACTCCCAGAGCTCCCAGGGACTAAACAACCAACCAAAGAGTACATGGAGCAACTCATGGCTCCAGCTACATATGTAGCAGAGGATGGCCTTGTTGGGCATCAATGGGAGGTGAATTCCTTGGTCCTGTGAAGGCTGGATGCCCCAGTGTAGGGAATACCAGGGTGGAGAGACAGGAGTGGGTGAGTAGTTGGGAGAGCACTCTCATAGAAGCAGGGGGAGGGGAGATAAGATAGGGGGTTTCTTGAGGGGAAACCTGGAAAGGAGATAACATTTGAAATGAAAATAAATAAAACATCCAATAAATTAATTAATTCATTTTAAAAATGTGCTCTACATAATAGAATCTTCCTTTAAATAAAATGTTAACAGCCTTGCAAAAAAAAAAATATCATGATGTGAGTTAGCTAAACCCAAACTCCATACATCTCAATTAATTGCTATACAGTTAGAATAGTCATTCTTAATTCTAAACCCAGACTCCATACATCTCAATTAATTCGTATAAGTTAGAATAGTGAATAGTTTCACATTGGATTTTATATTTTTAGTATCAATTATTTCAGTGTGCTATCCTCTACAATAATTTTGAGAACATTCATACCCTTGGAAGAAGTATCACTCTTTAAATTTTTTTCATTTCTATGAGGTTCTATAAAATGAAAGTGAGTTAGTAACATGTCCACAGGAAACTAAACCAATTACTACATCTGGAGCAGAAAAAAGAACAGTTTGATTACTTGGTACACAGGTCAGGTCACAGAGTTCCAGCACCAGTAATTAAGGGAATACCTTTGCACAAATGCAAATGTGCTCAAAAGTTAATCTGCAGAAATAAGGGTCATATGGTACAATTTCTTATGATTATACAAATTTAGACTTAAGTGGCTTTAATTGGAAGACATGTTGTAGGTTTTGCTTCCTTTTCCATAATTTTGTGATTAAGCAGGAAGATAGAATAGGCTGAAGGAGAAGAATGTGGGAGGTTTCAGAGGGAGGAAAAGGAAGGAGGTGAGGAAATTATATTTTAACTAACATTAAAACAAATGTTCATGTATATAAGAATTTTCACATGGACCTTAGTGTGTATTTTTTTTTATTTTTCCTCCATTAGTATATTAAGAAAGTATTTTCCTGCAATTTGATTCTGGAAAAAATTATCCTCTACTCTAAGAAACGTATAGTATTATTTTGAATGAGGATAACACTCACATGGCTCCTAGATATGAATGATTGTTTCCTTGCTAGTGAACTATTTAGGAAGAATTAGTAAGTTTGACCTTGTTGGAAGTGGTGTGTCACTTGTGTGTACACTGAGGCTTCAAAAATCCATATCAGACCGAGTCTCTTTCTCTGTCTGCTGCCTATAAATCTGATGGAACCTCTCAACTCCAGCTCTAGCAACATGCACAAAGAAGACAGTGAGTCAGAGAAAAGATTTTAAAGGGAATGGTTTAAAAGTGTATGTGACTTTCCAATCTATAGATATCTTAAAATACTAGTATGTAGACATATTAGCATATTGTATATTTATGCTAATATAACACACACATGCAACTTATGTATAAAAGCAAGAAGAACTTCTAAGACAATGCAGAAATTCAATCATGTCTGACATTGTAACTGAAGATCATACTATTGATTTGAGTAAATTTATTAGAGCGCTCTCAGTGAAGCATCTCTTGGCAAGACTAAAATACAAAATAGTGTTTTCCGTGTGAGTGTGTGTGTGTGTGTGTGTGTGTGTGTGTGTGTGTGTGACAGAAACAAAGTACTTCATAAATGGAAGACCATAAAGGTTAATTTTAAAACTAGTACTGCTGGGACTAGACGCCCCAGGGTGGGGTGATACCCAAGGGGGCCTCCCATTTCTCTGAGCACAAGGGGATGAGGTAATGGGGGAGGGCATTTGTAAGGGCAGGACTAAGAAGAGAGGAGGGAAGGGGACTCCAATAGGGATGTAAAGTGATACTAAATAAACTATTGAAAATAGTAACTAACAATGTTACTTGCCAAAGCAGATATAAATTTTTGATGTTACATAATTCCACTAATAGTATTGAAACTTGAAAACAGAATGAGTTAAGTAAAGATATAATTAAGGATCCTTTACGATCATTGTATTCAGTTTGTAGCTCACAGTTTTTCTTTAATTAAACTCTATTTGTTCTATTAGAATATTTAAATTGTACAGAATATGATGTTATATGTAATGCTTTTAAAAATAATATAGGGTTCTGTTAATTCTTTCATTCAATATTACTGTTAGCACAATGAAAAGCCAGAGAAAAACATTTTTTGTTGCTTTCTTAGCAGGATGAAGTATTTAATATATGTAAAACATGAACAGAAACTGAATTGTAAGGAAACTGTAAAGATATCCAACATCCTTCTTTCCTGTAACACATCATGGTTTTTTGTTGTTTTTTTTTATTCGATATATTTTCTATTTACATTTTAAATGATTTCTCCTTTCCTGGCTCCCCACTCCCCAAAAGTCCCATAAGCCCTCTTCCCTTCCCCTGTTCCCCCTAGAAACCTAGAATTTGCTTGAAAAGATTTGAGTATTTCTCTAATCCTGCAACCTCTTATCCAAAGCCTGCTTTCATCTCTGAGGAGGATGGTGCACCCAAGATCATCAAAAGAGGGGACTCTGTCATAGTTAACCACAATAGGCAATATGCATTTAGAGTGCCTTCAAGGGTACTTGGTACACTTCAGCACTTCAAATAGTGACCTAGCAAACTGGAGAATGGCTAAGTGGGAAAAGTTGCAATCAAGGTGATGTATATCTAGTAATTAAGGGTGGAGAAGGGAGAGCTTGCACCAAGGAGCACTGAGAAAGCCACAGCCTCCTGCTGAGGTAAGATATTTGAGGTCAAAAATAACTAAGTTTGAGGTCAAGTATGGTGATGAGAGATTTTTCAGAACCTCCTTCTCCTTATAAACCTCACATTTGTTTTATAATTTTATCTTTATTTTCATTTATTTCCCCTCCTGTTTCTTCCTATCTCATCCACTGTTAGCACTGTCTTTTATATAGCTTTCGCTATTCTTTGTAAGTCAACTTCACCTTTGATCTTTAGCAGTCAACACAATTTAACTTAGTTGGGAGATGGGAAATCAAACTGAATTTGACACTGATCTTTTTCTGAAATTCCAAATGAGCCTCAAGACATCTAAGATGTATGACTCAATGTATCATGTGAAAATATTGGAGTGTTTACTGAGTCTTCTAGAAATGCTTGAGTTCTCAGTGCCCTGAGACTTGCCCCTGAGAAGATCAATTGTCAAAAGGGAACAAAGTGTTTCGAATTACTGACATCCTGCCCTTGCTGTAGAATAGATGTCAGCCGATATCCTGGAATAAGAGCCTGAAGCTCTTAAATTGGAATTTCCAAGTTCTGTTCTTGTTTCAAATGCTGTTTCCACGATAATAATTTAGGGTGCATTTTTCCCTTCTGAAACTCAATGTTCTAATATAAATTAAGAGACTTGTCAGTGAATGAAAGTATGCGTCCATTCCATTGAGAATTACCTCTAAGAGAAAGTAGTTTGTGGGACACAAAGTTCAGAGGGATTCTAAGAATAAAGGCTCAATGTTGTCAACAATGTCACTGGACATGGTCATAATTGCAACATATCTTTTTAAGTAATACAAGTCATTGAGAACACTAGATTTGGAGTCAAATTTTTCTAGATCCAGTGACCAACTTCATAACCATTAACTTGTTATTCAGTATACTGAAGCTTCATTTTCATTAACAGAAAAAGGATACATACTGCATAATTACTATTCCTTTGCATAATAAAATATCTGCAAAAGCAATGTAAAGAAGGAAAGGTTTATTTCCATTCACAATTGGAGGATATGGTCCATCATGATAGGGAAGTTATCATGACAAGAGCAGAGTTAAGCTTATTATATTGCATCTACAACAGATAAACACCAAAAGTGGAATTCTGATAGTTAGTTCATCTTCTTTTTCCTAAATCTAGGAACCCCACCAATGTAATACTGCTACCCACAATTAGAATGGCTCTGCTACCTCAATTAACAGGATCTATATAGTCCTTCACAGATATGCTCAAAGGTTTGTTCTCATAGTAATTCTAAATGGCATCAAGTTGACAATCATAAGTAAGCACCACACCTACCTTTTGCAGATACTATCAATAATATAGTAGTAATTCTTACAACGTTTATAAAACATTTTAATTGTAATGTAATCACACAGTACATACAGAAACCTTTCTTCATATAAGCACATAGAAATAGCAAAATATCTGCCATATGCAAAAGACCTGAGAATAGTTTCCTTTTAAAAAATTATATATTTTTCTTACATTATATATCTTGATTATGGTTGCACCTCCCTTTACTACTGAGATAAAAATAGAGAAGAGTGTGAAGTGCAGGAAATATTTCTATATAGGCTGTAAAATTAGCATATAAGAAAAACCAAACTGTTAGCAAAGAGGAAAACTGGAGCATCCCCCAATTGTGGAGGCTGACTATAACCCACAAGAGCCACGGAAAATGTATAAGCACACCCCAAAGTAGTTGAAGATAATAGTGGTGTGTAATAATAAAAGACCCACTACCTGGGTAGAGAAAGAAACAAAACAAAGCAAAACAAAACAGAAAAACAAAATAGGAAAAAAAAAAACAAGGGGGAAAGGTAAAAAAAAAGACAAAGCACAGGAAACACATGCATCAATAACATAATGAGTTAAAAATGAGCACCGAGAATACAATCTGATTTTAAAATGAGGTATAGTATTGGGCTGCCTCTCTGTGTTGCAGATGGGATGCTAAAATGCTACTGCCAATGGTAATTAGCTCAGGAGAGGCATAACAGTCTGCAATATGGGTTCCAGTCAATGTATTCCCCAGGTGAGGGACAGCAGGATCTGTGACAGATGCTGTGAATCCTGGCCTCTACTTTACTGAGAGTTGGGCTGGGGTCTGTGCTTTTCCTCAGGGTGTCTACATGCCAGACAGAGAGTGAATGGCTGAACCTGGGACAAGGGGGAAGAATCTGGTTTGGTTCTGAGTGAGTGCCAAGAATTTTGAGGGTCTGGGTGAGGAAAAGCTGACTCCAGGAGATTTAGGAAAGGGACTTTATGACCAAAGACCTCCCAATGCCCCATCCTGTGTTGATCTCTTATGAAGAAGGACCTTGCTTGTCTAGACTGTTTTATTTGATGGCAAATATAAATACATATACCTTACTCATGGTAAACCAGGCATTAAATACCTTTTTGCAGGAAAGAATGCCCAGAAAGGAAAATGTATTGGATAAACACTTGGAGCCTATCTAGATACAGCATTAGTATAGAAAACTCCAGGTTTTTATGCTATGTGACTAATTGTTGTGGTCTTTTTAGTGGGGTGTCAAGGTTATATATTCCAGATCAGGTAGTTTGACAAGGAGCTGGCCCCATACCTACAGTACTCAATTCTGAGATTCCTTAGGGTTTGAGCCTTCTAAACTTTACTAGTTTTTCTTTCTGGTGGCACATTCCACTTGCCTCACAGTACAGTACTAAACAGTCTTGAAAAGACAAAACACAAATGGCAAAGAAACATATCTTTATTTTTATTGGTTATTTTATTTATTTGCATTTCAAATGTTAACTCTCTTCCCAGTTCCCCCTCCATAAGACCCCTATCTCCTCCCCCTCCCCTGCCTCTATGAGAATGCTCCTCCACCCACTCTGCCTCAGCACCCTAGCATTCCCCTATCCTGGGTCATTGAGCTTTCACAGGACCCAGGGGCTCCCCTCCCAGTGATGCCAGATAAGGCCATCCTCTGCAACACATCCTGCTGGAGCCATGGGTCCTCCCATGTGTACTCTTTGGTTGGTAGTTTTGTCCTTGGAGCTTTCAGGGGTCTGGTTGGTTGATATTGTTGTTTCTCCTAAGGGGTTGTAAACCCCTTCAGCTCCTACAGTCCTTACTATAACTTTTCCATTGGGGTCCCTGAGCTCAGTCCAATATTTGGCTGTAAGTATTCACCTCTCTATTGGTCAGGCTCTTACAGACCCTTTCAGGGTACAGCTAAACTGGGATCCTGTCAGTAAGCACTTCTTGGAATCAGCAATAGTGTCTCAGTGTGGTATCTACAGATGGGATGGATCCCTAGGTAGGGCAGTCTCTGGATGGCCTTTCCTTCAGTCTCTGCTCCATGCTTTGTCCCTGCATTTACTTTTGACAAGAGGAATTCTGGGTAGCAGTAGGGGAAGGAGAGCTAGGCATAGCCACTAGAAAGTCACACATGCCAGGAACCCAGGATGTTCCCAGTACCCAACAGGGAGGACACTAGCCAAAATACCCAACAAAAGTGAGATAGAAGACCATATCCAATGGATAGACATGGCCTCAGGTTGAGGGATGGGGCCACCCTCCAACCTCAAAGAAACACTTTTTAAATAATTTCAGTGTTCTTAGTCATCAGGAAAATGAACATTAAAACTTTTGAGATTTCATCTCACCATAGTAAAATTGGCCAAGGTCAATAAAGTAAATGACAATAGATGTTGTGGAAGAGATGAGGAAATGGGAATTCAATTAATTGATGATGCTAGTTCAAACTCGAATAGCCTCTATGGAAATCAATGCTGATAATCCTCAAAAGATAGAAATCCCCACCCTGTCTATTCTCCCATCCAGGTCTCTTCCTCATTCCTTTTTGTGGATGGGCCTGAGGCTACTCTTGTGAACCAATCCCCTAATGAATTAAGCAGCCAAACACTGTGAGTACATACCATGCACATCCTTTTGTGTCTGAGTTACCTCACTCAGGATTATATTTTCTAGTTCTATTCATTTAGCTGATGTCCTCATTCTTAATAGCTGAGTAGTATTCCATTGTGTAAGTGAACCACATTTAGTGTATCTATTCTTCTGTCATGGAACATAACATCTGGGTTCTTTCTAGATTCTGGATATCATAAACAATGCTGCTACGATCATAGTAAAACATATGCCCCTGTGGTGCATGTTTTGGGTATATTCCCAAGAGTGGCATTGCTGTGTCTTAAGGTAGATCTGTTTCCAATTTTCTGAGACAATGTAAAGGGAGAAGGGAACCTGATCTGGTCTTGGTTAAGGGAAAAGGACTGAAGCACTGAAGGCCAGCAGAAAGAATAGAAACAGGCAACCTTGTGATGTAGGAGGTTAGGGGAGGGACCCTCCAGAATGTACCAGAGGTTGACCAGGAGGTTGACCCTGTCGGAAGACTAGCAGCATCAATTAGCCTGGACCTCAGAGATCTCTCAAACACTGGACTACTAACCAGGCAGCATACACCAGCTGATATGAGGCCCTAACACATAAACTGCAGAGAACTGTCAGGTCTGGGTTAAGTCAGAGAAGATGCACCTAACCCTCAAGAGACTGGAAGCCCTAGAGAGGTTAGAAGTCTAGTGGGGTGGGTGGTGGGGATACCTTCATGGAAACAGGGGTGCAGTGAATAGGCATGGTATGTGTAACAGAGGGTAGACAGGGAGGGGAATAAAATCTGTAGTGTGAATGAATGAATGAATGAATGAATAAATAATAAATAAATAAATGGTCTTAACAAAGAAATGTTTTTAAAAAGCTAGAAATTGATCTACTCCAAGATCCAGCTCTACTATTCTTTGACATATACCCAAAGGACTCTATACCATACTGTAGAAATACCTGTTTATCTATGTTCATTGCCACTTTATTCATAATAGCCAGAAATTAAAAACAGGCTAGATGCCCATCAACTAATAAATGGAAAGTGAAAATGTGGTACATTTTCACAATGGGACACTATTTAGCTATTATGAAAAATGAAATTTGCTATAAATGGATAGAGCTAGAAACAATTATCCCTTAGCTTAGAAACTTTGAACACCCGAGACATAATCCACATATTAAATGATGTCCAAAAAGATTGGAGGAGTGGCGCCTGGTTCTGGAAAGACTCAATGCAACAGTATAGGGGAATACCAGAACAGGGAAGTGGGAAGGGGTAGATGGAGGAACAGAGGGAGGGAAGAGGGCTTATGGGACTTGCGGGGAGTGGGGACCCAGAAAAGGGGAAATATTTGAAATGTAAATTAAAAATATATCAATAAAGGAAGAAAAATTAAAAAAAAAAAGAAACAATTATCCTTAGTGAGGTAACCTAGACTAGGAAAGACAAACACTATATGCCATAAGGACATCTTTCATGTGGATGGCAGATTTATACCGTTAGCTTAGAAATCTTAACAGTTGTATCAGAGTAGGGGTACAGAAATATCACAAATGTTAGTGTATATTTGTCCTTAAATATACATAGCTATTCACCAATTAAATAAATGAATCCTGAGACATTGGCTTTTGATATTTTTGGTATAGTAAAATCTTTGTTTATTGCTACTTGTAAAATTACCTCTTAATCATTTAAAAGCTTGTTGTATATTAGAATTCATTCACAGAATTATAACTCTTATGTTTAAAAATATGCGTCTATAACTAAAAATAAAATTGTAATAATGCATCCATTTCTATATATTCAGATTCTTTTTTTAGTACATTGCATTTTTCATTCACCCTCATGAACCTATGTGCACTTTGAAGAAGGTGGAATATTAGAGAATTTCCATTTGTTGTCTTACTTTTCTTAATATTTATCATTCTTGGGGCATATAGAAATTCATGTTATAAACTGAAATTTGTGTTTACCATAGTGGCCATGAGCACATAACCATTGTTATGTTTGTGTATGATTAAATATTTACACTTGAAAAACACAGAGGTTTCTATGTCCCACAGCACTAGATTTCCACATTACTTTGTTGTTGAATATCTCTAAAGTCCACCTCAAAACCATTCTAGTTTGTTTTGATTCTTAAAATATTCTAAAATTTATTCTAACATTTGGAAAACAAGGGAATACTCTACTTAAGAGCATAAAAATATGAAAATTTAAAGGTCACCAATAACACTATTTAAATACAAAATTGCTTTCACCATAGCTTCGATTTTTTATTTCTGCCATTTGGTCTAAATCATTACTATTAATGTCTTGTCCATAGTCAGTCATATAATACCATTCACAATGGATTTATAATAAAACATGCCTATTACTGAAAAACAGTTGTCCTTTACTTAGAATTATTATGAAGTTGAGTTACAATATTCATTGTAGTCTTTTAAACCAAATGATGGCATTTCTACAAATTAAAATGCATGCTTAATGGTTCTTACCTTTCACAGAAATCTGTGCATATGTGTGTATGTGTTCTCATTGCTTTTTATGTTTTTATTTTTCTCTCATATATTACCTCTTACCTACAATTTCCCCTATCCCCATTCTTCTAACTCCTCCCCATCCCTCTCCCACCAAATCTGCTTCTCCAAAATTTCCTTTTTTTTTCAGTCTGGCTTGATTCTATTTTGGGTATCTGGGATTTCTACGCTCTGGTTCCTGGCCTTCCAGACACTGTTGGCATTGCCTCCCTATCATGGTGTGGTTCTCAACTTGGAGCAGTCATTCTTTGACCATTCTAACAGTTTCTGTACCACCTTTGGCCCAGTGCATCTTGAAGGCAGGACAGAATATAGATTGAAGGTCTTTGTGACTGAGTTGATGTCCCAGTCCTACTTCTTGAAGCCTTGTCTGGTTACAGATGGCTGGTTGAGACTCCAGATAGTGGCAGTAGAGATTATTTAAAATGATAAGGGAGGGACTATTTAGTATTACATTTCTTCTTGCAAAACTACAAAACTGAAATTAAAGTTTAAAATAGTCAAAATAGTTTTATTTTAATACATATCTTGAAATAAGCAAATGAACAGTCATGAAGAATCTACTATCACTGTGGAAATAATCTAGTTCTTTCACGTTTAGTCATGGCAAAAAAAGTGATAGGGTCATATATAGCCTAGCCTGACCTCAACTCACTGTGTAACTGAAGCTGGCAATAAACTCCTGCCATGACATCACAAATTTTGCTGTGACAAGGATACAATGACATGCCTCTTCTGAATACTGGTGGCAAAGGCATCTAAAAGTAATCAATTTCAGTGATTACAAGTCATTTCAGCATGATAATTGGAGACCACTAAGGACAGAAACATGGAAGAAACTATCTCTAAAGGTTTTATTTTAAAAAATAAGCTGGGAGTAACTGTTGAGCAAGATAGAACATTGGTAGATATATCTTTAAAAAAGCAGTTGACAAAGCCTTTAGAATGAAAGCAATGTATCTGGAAATCAGATCCTTTTAAATTTTCATTGAAAAAAGAATACTTTTAAGTTGATTATAGATAAATATAGGGCTAAGTCTCTCTTTGGATTCAAGTTACAAAAGCAATTGTCATGTCATTCAGTCTGAAGTGGCTATTCCCCCTAAACAAAAGCAAAATTTTGAATAGAAATGGCACAGCTTAAAAATAGGTCAAAAAACTACCAATATATGGTTCTCATCCCAGACTGCAAAAGTGTGAAAAATGAATCAAATATAGCTAGAAAAGAAGGATGTATTTCAAGAAAAGACCCAACAGAAAAATATGAGATGTAGGTTTAGAATTTAGCTCATATAGAAAACGTAAATATTCGTGATATATTTTCAGTAGCTGAAAATGATGGAATGGGGAACTATTTAGTACAAAAAGCATTTTCAGACAAATACACATTCAAGCGATCCTGCAGCATGTTTTCCATTCAGCACCAGCAGGAACAGGGCTTCCTCAGATTGCTTCTTCTGATAGATCACTTTTTCCTGAGCAGAAGGGTTAACTGTGGTATGGATAATAAATAATGCAATCCATCAAAAAGTTACAGTCTAAATTAAAAGCATGGTCTTTAAAAAAAATTACTCTTGTTTCATGAACCATCACACTGGAAATCTTCAAAATGCACTAATTGAGCTAGTTATCTTTCTCAGCTTAGTGTTTATAGGCAATGACATCAATCTAATGAATTATGTTTAGTGAGATAGGGTTCATCAATGACTCTTTAAATGTGATTTACCCCAGTCCATCTTATTCTAAATAGTATTCACCTTTGTGTTACATTATGCTACTATTAGATTACTCGTGCAGCTATTTTATGGTGTATCTTCCATACTAAATGGTAAATCAGAAATGAAACTTCTTGCATGGGAAACCATAAAAAGATAATTCTCCTCTTTAGTAAAGAATTTCCTTTGCCTGAAACACTAAAGTGTTAGTGAGAATGTTAAGGAAATGCATCACCTTTATGCTACTTGGATGGTAAATAAGTAAATCCATTAAAGGAAATGATACATAGATTCTTCAAAAATCTGAAAAGAAAATCATTATCATTATCTTAAAACCATACCGCTGGGTATTTATACACAAGAAATTGAATTAGCATGTCAGAAATGACTTCATTTCCATGTCTATTGCAGCAATATTCATAATAACTAAGAAACAAAAACTACTGTGCCCATCAATTATTGAATAAAGAAAATATGGTACACAATATACAATGGAACACTATTCTTCCAATAGAAGAATGAAATTCTTCCATTTGCAGCACTCTTTGTGGACATAAACATCAATATATTAAGTACTAAACAGGATTTGTTTGGGAGTGCCTGTAATCTCAGTACTTAGAAGCCAAGCTAGGGGGGAATCCAGATTTTAAGATAGTTATACTCTACTCAGATTATCTCAGGCAAGTTTGGGTTAGAGAAGATTCTCTCTATAAAAAAATAAACTAAGATAAATAAAATTTCACAGAACCATAAACATCAAAATAACAAAACATCTGACCAAATGTCCTGCTGGATCACACAGCAGACTTATTTGTAGTTATTTTGAGGAATTATCATTTATTCTTTCATAAAAATGCACTAATTTACATTCCCATCAACAGTATGAATGCTCCATTTGTTTCACATCTTTACCAAAATTTTGATGTTTTATTTATTTTTCAGAATAAACATTCCAAATATTGTTAAATGATTCACAACGCTTATAATACATAATCAACTTTGGTGTCCATCAGAAGATTGATGATGAAAATGTGACATAATATATCCAGTAGAATATTTTTTTTTTGTCTTTTTTTTTATTTGATATAATTTATTTACATTTCAAATGATTTCCCCTTTTCTAGCCCCCCCACTCCCCGAAAGTCCCGTAAGCCCCCTTCTCTTCCCCTGTCCTCCCTCCCACCCCTTCCCAGTTCCCCGTTCTGGTTTTGCCAAATACTGTTTCACTGAGTCTTTCCAGAACCAGGGACCACTCCTGCTTTCTTCTTGTATCTCATTTGATGTGTGGATAATGTTTTGGGTATTCCAGTTTTCTAGGTTAATAACCACTTATTAGTGAGTGCATACCATGATTCACCTTTTGAGTCTGGGTTACCTCACTTAGTATGATGTTCTCTAGCTCCATCCATTTGCCTAAGAATTTCATGAATTCATTGTTTCTAATGGCTGAATAGTACTCCATTGTGTAGATATACCACATTTTTTGTATCCACTCTTCTGTTGAGGGATACCTGGGTTCTTTCCAGCATCTGGCAATTATAAATAGGGCTGCTATGAACATAGTAGAGCATGTATCCTTATTACATGGTGGGGAATCCTCTGGGTATAAGCCCATGAGTGGTATAGCAGGATCTTCTGGAAGTGAGGTGCCCAGTTTTCGGAGGAACCGCCAGACTGCTTTCCAGAGTGGTTGTACCAATTTGCAACCCCACCAGCAGTGGAGGAGTGTTCCTCTTTCTCCGCACCCTCTCCAACACCTGCTGTCTCCTGAATTTTTAATCTTAGCCATTCTGACTGGTGTAAGATGAAATCTTAGGGTTGTTTTGATTTGCATTTCCCTAATGACTAATGAAGTGGAGCATTTTTTAAGATGCTTCTCCGCCATCCGAAGTTCTTCAGGTGAGAATTCTTTGTTTAACTCTGTACCCCATTTTTTAATAGGGTTGTTCGGTTTTCTGGAGTCTAACTTCTTGAGTTCTTTATATATATTGGATATTAGCCCTCTATCTGATGTAGGATTGGTGAAGATCTTTTCCCAATTTGTTGGTTGCCGATCTGTCCTCTTGATGGTGTCCTTTGCCTTACAGAAACTCTGTAACCTTATGAGGTCCCATTTGTCAATTCTTGCTCTTAGAGCATACACTATTGGTGTTCTGTTCAGAAACTTTCTCCCTGTACCGATGTCCTCAAGGGTCTTCCCCAGTTTCTTTTCTATTAGCTTCAGAGTGTCTGGCTTTATGTGGAGGTCCTTGATCCATTTGGATTTGAGCTTAGTACAAGGAGACAAGGATGGATCAATTCGCATTCTTCTGCATGCTGCCCTCCAGTTGAACCAGCACCATTTGTTGAAAAGGCTATCTTTTTTCCATTGGATGTTTTCAGCCTCTTTGTCGAGGATCAAGTGGCCATAGGTGTGTGGGTTCATTTCTGGATCTTCAATCCTGTTCCATTGATCCTCCTGCCTGTCACTGTACCAATACCATGCAGTTTTTAACACTATTGCTCTGTAGTATTGCTTGAGGTCAGGGATACTGATTCCCCCAGATTTTCTTTTGTTGCTGAGAATAGTTTTAGCTATCCTGGGTTTTTTGTTGTTCCAGATGAATTTGATAATTGCTCTTTCTAACTCTGTGAAGAATTGAGTTGGGATTTTGATGGGTATTGCATTGAATCTGTATAGTGCTTTAGGCAAAATGGCCATTTTAACTATATTGATTCTACCGATCCATGAGCATGGGAGGTTTTCCCATTTTTTGAGGTCTTCTTCCATTTCCTTCTTCAGAGTCTTGAAGTTCTTGCCATACAGATCTTTCGCATGTTTGGTAAGAGTCACCCCAAGATACTTTATACTGTTTGTGGCTATTGTGAAGGGGGTCATTTCCCTAATTTCTTTCTCAGCCTGCTTATCCTTTGAGTATAGGAAGGCCACTGATTTGCTTGAGTTGATTTTGTAACCTGCCACTTTGCTGAAGTTGTTTATCAGCTGTAGGAGCTCTCTAGTGGAGTTCTTTGGGTCACTTAGGTAGACGATCATGTCGTCTGCAAATAATGATAGTTTGACTTCCTCCTTTCCAATTTGTATCCCTTTGACCTCCTTATGTTGTCGAATTGCCCGAGCCTGTACTCAACACAACTGGAGAATCTGGAGAAAATGGACAATTTCCTTGACAGATACCAAATACCAAAATTAAATCAGGACCAACTAGACCATCTAAACAGTCCCATAAAGCCTAAAGAAATAGAAGGAGTCATAGAAAGTCTTCCAACCAAAAAAAGCACAGGACCAGATGGTTTCAGTGCAGAATTCTACCAGACCTTCAAAGAAGAGTTAACACCAATACTCTTCAAACTATTCCGCAAAATAGAAACAGAAGGAACACTACCCAATTCCTCTACGAAGCCACAATTACGCTGATACCAAAGCCACACAAAGATCCAACAAAGAAAGAGAACTTCAGACCAATTTCCCTTATGAACATCGATGCAAAAATACTCAACAAAATTCTTGCCAACCGAATCCAAGAACACATCAAAACGATCATCCACCATGATCAAGTAGGCTTTATCCCGGGAATGCAGGGTTGGTTCAATATACGGAAATCCATCAATACAATCCACTACATAAACAAACTCAAAGAACAAAACCACATGGTCATTTCATTGGATGCTGAAAAAGCATTTGACAAAATTCAGCATCCTTTCATGCTTAAAGTCTTGGAGAGAACAGGAATTCAAGGCCCATACCTAAACATAGTAAAAGCAATATACAGCAAACCGGTAGCCAGCATCAAACTAAACGGAGAGAAACTTGAAGCAATCCCACTGAAATCAGGGACCAGACAAGGCTGCCCCCTTTCTCCTTATCTTTTCAGTAGAATATTTTTAATCCACAAAAATGAGTGAAATCCTATCTTTTATAGCAAAATTGATAAAACTGTCAGGATTTAGGTTGGGTAACATAAGTTAGACACAGAGTAAAGAACTATCTTGTCTCATTTGTGGAAGTTAATACAATAATGAATTTAACATAAATGTAAAATAATGATAAATGGAGATTGAGAATGGAACACAAATAAGAGTTTGTTAGCTTTAGTCACTATACATGTGCACATGCCTTGCTCTATCATGATGACTTGCTAAGATATTTTTTGGTATAATAAAGGACATTTGGAAAAGCAAACAGCACTTGAGGATGTTTTCAGGATATATATATATATATATATATATATATATATATATATATATATATATATATATGGATAGATAGATAATAAGATAGATAGATATAGATAGAGAGATAGAGAGATAGAGAGATAGAGAGATAGAGAGATAGGGAAATTATAAGCTACTGGAAACACTAAAGTCCTAACACAAAATAATATGACAAAAGTTTAGGTTTAGAAGATGTATGCATTATAAACACAGGGAATTTCAAATTATTAAGAACAATTAAATAAAATATAGTTATTAAATACCTTATATATTTAGATAATATCATTTAATAAAATACTGTTGGAAGAATAATGTAAAACATTAAAAGGCACATTAGAGTTAGTGGAAAAAAGAGAATACTGTGTGAATACAAAAAGTGTAAAAAAAATTGCCATTCTTAAAATAGATAAAATTAATAGACTATTTCACAAAACTTTCCTATAACCTATTTTTAGAACAACCAGAAAAATTAAAGCATCGATGAAACCCCATGACATAAAACACACAGCAAAACAAACTCTCTGATGTAGGATTGGTGAAGATCTTTTCCCAATTTGCTGGTTGCCGATTTGTCCTTTTGATGGTGTCCTTTGCCATACAGAAACTTTGTAATTTTATGAGGTTCCATTTGTCAATTTTTGATCTTAGAGCATACCCTCCCTATTGGTGTTCTGTTCAGAAACTTTCTCCCTGTACCGATGTCCTCAAGGGTCTTCCCCAGTTTCTTTTCTATTAGCTTCAGAGTGTCTGGCTTTATGTGGAGGTCCTTGATCCATTTGGATTTGAGATTAGTACAAGGAGACAAGGATGGATCAATTCGCATTCTTCTGCATGCTGACCTCCAGTTGAACCAGCACCATTTGTTGAAAAGGCTATCTTTTTTCCATTGGATATTTTCAGCCCCTTTGTCAAGGATCAAGTGGCCATAGGTGTGTGGGTTCATTTCTGGATCTTCAATCCTGTTCCATTGATCCTCCTGCCCGTCACTGTACCAATATCATGCAGTTTTTAACACTATTGCTCTGTAGTATTGCTTGAGGTCAGCGATACTGATTCCCCCAGAATTTATTTTGTTGCTGAGAATAGTTTTAGCTATTCTGGGTTTTTTGTTATTCCAGATGAATTTGATAATTGCTCTTTCTAACTCTGTGAAGAATTGAGATGGGATTTTGGGTATTGCATTGAATCTGTATATTGCTTTTGGCAAAATGGCCATTTTAACTATATTGATTCTACCGATCCATGAGCATGGGAGGTTTTCCCATTTTTTGAGGTCTTCTTCCATTTCCTTCTTCAGAGTCTTGAAGTTCTTGTCATACAGATCTTTCACATGTTTGGTAAGAGTCACCCCAAGATACTTTATACTGTCTGTGGCTATTGTGAAGGGGTGATTTCCCTAATTTCTTTCTCAGCCTGCTTATCCTGTGAGTATAGGATGGCCACTGATTTACTTGAGTTGATTTTATAACCTGCCACTTTGCTGATGTTGTTTATAAGCTGTAGGAGTTCTCTAGTGGAGTTTTTTGGGTCACTTAGGTAGACTATCATGTCATCTGCAAATAATGATAGTTTGACTTCTTCCTTTCCAATCTGTATCCATTCGACCTCCTTATGTTGTCAAATTGCCAGAGCTAGTACCTCAAGTACAATATTGAAAAGATAAGGAGAAAGGGGGCAGCCCTGTCTAGTCCCTGATTTTAGTGGGATTGCTTCAAGTTTCTCTCCATTTAGTTTGATGCTGGCTAGTGGTTTGCTGTATATTGCTTTTACTATGTTTAGGTATGGGCCTTGAATTCCTGTTCTTTCCAAGACTTTAAGCATGAAAGGATGCTGAATTTTGTCAAATGCTTTTTCAGCATCCAATAAAATGACCATGTGTTTTTTTTTCTTTGAGTTTGTTTATGTAGTGGATTGCATTGATGGATTTCCATATATTGAACCAACCCTGCATTCCTGGGATAAAGCCTACTTGATCATGGTGGATGATCATTTTGATGTGTTCTTAGATTCGGTTGGCAAGAATTTTATTGAGTATTTTTGCATCGATGTTCATAAGGGAAATTGGCCTGAAGCTCTCTTTCTTTGTTGGATCTTTGTGTGGTTTTGGTATCAGCGTAATTGTGGCTTCATAGAAGGAATTGGGTAGTGTTCCTTCTGTTTCTATTTTGTGGAATAGTTTTAAGAGTATTGGTGTTAAGTCTTCTTTGAAGGTCTGATAGAATTCTGCACTGAAACCATCTGGTCCTGTGCTTTTTTGGTTGGAAGACTTTCTATGACTCCTTCTATTTCATTAGGGGTTATGGGACTGTTTAGATGATCTATTTGGTCCTGATTTAATTTTGGTATTTGGTATCTGCAGATAGAGGGCTAATATCCAATATATATAAAGAACTCAAGAAGTTAGACTCCAGAAAACCAAACAACCCTATTAAAAAAATGGGGTACAGAGTTAAACAAAGAATTCTCACCTGAAGAACTTCAGATGGCGGAGAAGCGTCTTAAAAAAGGCTCAACTTCATTAGTCATTAGGGAAAGGCAAATCAAAACAACCCTGAGATTTCACCTTACACCAATCAGAATGGCTAAGATTAAAAATTCAGGAGACAGCAGGTGTTGGAGAGGATGTGGAGAAATAGGAACACTCCTTCACTGCTGGTGGGGTTGCAAATTGGTACAACCAGTCTGGAAATCAGTCTGGCGGTTCCTCCGAAAACTGGGCACCTCACATCCAGATGATCCTGCTATACCACTCCTGGGCATATACCCAGAGGATTCCCCAGCATGTAATAAGGATACATGCTCTACTATGTTCATAGCAGCCCTATTTATAATTGCCAGATGCTGGGAAGAACCCAGTTATCCCTCAACAGAAGAGTGGATGCAAAAAAATGTGGTATATCTACACAATGGAGTACTATTCAGCCATTAGAACCAATGAATTCATGAAATTCTTAGGCAAATGGATGGAGCTAGAGAACATCATACTAAGTAAGGTAACCCATACTCAAAAGGTGAATAATGGTATGCACTCACAATAAGTGGATATTAACCTAGAAAATTGGAATACCCAAAACATAATCCACACATCAAATGAGGTACAAGAAGAAAGGAGGAGTGGCCCCTTATTCTGAAAAGACTCAGTGAAGCAGTATTTGGCAAAACCAGAACAGGGAAGTGGTAAGGGGTGGGTGGGAGTACAGGGAGAGAGAAGGGGGCTTATGGGACTTTCGGGAAGTGGGGGGGGGGCTAGAAAAGGGGAAATCATTTGAAATGTAAATAAAAAATATATCGAACAACAACAACCACAACAACAACAACAACAACAAAAAACAAATTCTCACATTCAGCAAAATTCTGGGGCCTCGTTGAAACAAAGCTTGCTGGAGATGAGAAATGACAGGGAGGAGTCCTTCTTGATCCCGCCTGGGCCCTTTGCTCCCTAGACAGGCACTGTCCAGACCCCAATGGGAACTTCTCCAACCCCTTCAGAGAGCCCCTATGTCCAGAGTGTCTGCCTGTCTGTGAGTTGACAGAGAACAATTGAGAACCATGGACTAAAAGACAGATCTATTGTTCCGTGCTGGTCCTCCACCTTTTAATGAAACAAGGAGTCTTTTTTAATGAAAAAAGACCGTAGCTGTGCCAGTAATCAAGTCTGGACTTAGAGGACATGCAAATCACTCTGGAAGAGGCCACAGTTTTTGTATCAGGACCGAAGTTAAGGAACAGAGCCAGACCCTGCTTGGTGAGAGTTCTGAGAAGAGATGCCAGATTAAACTACCAAGAACCACTACCACCCACAAAGCCCTCAAACAGGCCAAGAAGTCTTCTACCAAACAAGAGATTGAACTGCGAAGGAGAAAACTGTGTCCAAGCATGAAGATCTGCCCATCGGGTAGGAGACCCTAGTAGGAGATGCCCCACGGGTCTCAGGTGTTCTGCTGAACCCCAGCACTATCACCTCTGCCATAAGTGGCAGTGACATTGGGACCCTCTTGCATTGTCCAACCCATCTCAAATATGAACCTCCTACCATGTCCCACCATGGGTCATCATCATCCCCTGGAGCCATAGGATCACAATGCTCCTATCCAGGCTTCAGTTTTGCCAGCTGATTGAAATAATCCCATGCATCCTATCAGATCACCATGTAATAAAGCTGTTCTTTAAGAACAACAAAAACAACAGAAATCCAACATACACCTGGAAGCTGAACAATGCTATACTCAATGGTAACTTGGTCAAAGAAAAAACAAAGAAAGAAATGAAAGACTTTTTATAATTTTATGAAAATGAAGGCACAATATATCCAAACTAATGAGACACAAAGAAAGCAATGCTAAGAGGAAAATTAACAGCTCTGAATGCCTCCAAAAAGAAACATACACTAACAGCTTGACAACATACCTGAAATCTCTATATCAAAAAAAAAAAAAAAAAAAAAAAAAAAAAAAGCAAGTACATGCAAAAGGAGTAGAGAGCAGGAAATAGAAATACTCAGGGCTGAAATCAATCAAGTAGAAGCAAAACGAACTATACAAAGAATTAACAAAACCAGAAGCTGGTTCTTTGAAAAAAATCAAGAAAGATAAACTCTTACCAAGACTAATCAGAGGGTACAGAAACAATATCTAAATTACCAAAATCAGAAATAAAAAAAAAAAAAAAACAGAACAACAGAAACCAAGGAAACTAAAAAAAGTCATCAGATCCTACTGCAAAAGTGTATACTCAACAAAAGTAGAAAATCTGGGTGAAGTAGACAATTTTCTAGACAGAAACCAGGTGCTAACATTAAATTAGGATAAGATAAACCATCTAAACAGTTCCATAACACCTAAAGAAATGGAAGCAGTCAGTAAAAGTCTCCCAAACAAAAAAAGGCCCAGGTCCAGATGGATTTTGTGCAGAATTCTAAGAAGACCAAATACAAATAATACTCTTTAAACTATTTCACAAACTAGAAACAGAAGAAATAGTACCCAATTTATTCTATGAAGCCACAATATATACCTAACCCACAAAAAGACCCAACAAAGAAACAGAACTTCAGACCAATTTCCCTTATGAATATTGAGGCAAAAATAAACAATAAAATTACCCTAAATGAATCTAAGTATTAATCAAAATGATCATCTATCAGGATCAAGTAGGCTTCATCCCAGGGATGCAGGGAAGGTTCTATATATGGAAATTTCATCAATGTAATCAACTATATAAACAAAATTAAAGAAAAACCACGTGATAGTTTCATTAGATGCTGAAAAGGTATTTGACAAAATCCAATACCCCTTCATGGTAAAAGTCTTGGAATGATAAGGAATTCAAGGCCCATACCTAACACAGTAAAAGCAATATACAGAAAACTAGTAGCCAATATCAAGCAAAGTGGAGAGAAACTTGAAACAATCCCACTAAAATCAGGGACTAGACAAGATTACCTACTCTCTCCCTACATATTCAGTATAGTACTGGAAGTCCTAGCAGGAGCAATTAGACAACAAAAGGAAGTCAAGGAATACATATTAGAAAGAAAAAAAATCAAAATATCACTATTTGCAGGTATGATAGTATACTTAAATGAGCCCAAAAACTCCACCAGAAAATTCCTACAGCTGATAAATTATTTCAGCAAAGTGACTGAATATAAAATTAACAAGAATCAGTAGCCTTCCTCTACACAAAGAATAAACAGGCTGAGAAAGAAATTAGGGAAGTGACACCCTTTACAAAAGTCACAAATAATATAAAATAATTTCATGTGACTCCAACCAAGAAAGTAAAATATCTGTATGTATGACAAGAACTTCAAGTCTCCGAAGAAAGAAATCGAAGAAGATCTCAAAGGATGGAAATATCATCCATGCTCATGGATTGGCAGGAATAATATAGTAAAAAATGGCCATCTTGCCCAAAGATTTAATGTAATTTCCATCAAAATTCCAACTTGATTGTTCATAGAGGTAGAAAGGGCCATTTGAAAATTCACTTGGAATAACAAAAAAAAAAAAAAAAACTAGGATATTGAAAAATATTCTCAATAAATAAAACAACTTCTGAGGGATCATCATCCCTGAACCCAAGCTGTATAACAGAGTAATACTGATAAAAACTCCATGGTAATTGGTACAGAGACAGGCAGGTACATGGAATAGAATTGAACCCACAGAGCTATGGGTACTTGATATTTGATAAAAGAGCTAAAACCATCAAGTGGAAAATGAGACCCTTTTCAAGAAATGGTTCAGGTTCAAATGCCTGTCAGCATGTAGAAGAATGCAAATCAATCAATTCTTATATCCTTGTACAAAGCTCAAGTCCAAGTAGATCAAGGACCTCCATATAAGACCAAATACACTGAAACTAATAGAAGAGAAAGTAGGGAAGAGCTTTGAATACATAGGCACAGGGGGAAAGTTCCTGAACAGAACACCAATGCCTTATGCTCTAAGATCAAGAATTGACAAATTGGACCTCATAAAATTACAAAGCTTCTATAAGGCAAAGGACACTGTCAATAGGACAAAACAACAACCAACAAATTGGGAAAAGATCTTCACCAACCCTACATCCAACAGAGGGCTAATACTCAATATAGACAAAGAACTCAAGAAGTTAGACTCCAGAGAGCCAAACAACCCTATTAAAAATGGGGCAGGGAGCTAAACAAAGAATTTTCACCTGAAGAACATTGAATGGCTGAGAAGCATCTTAAGAAATGTTCAACATCATTAGTCATTAGGGAAATGAAAATCAAAATAACCCTGAGATTTCACCTCACACCAGTCAGAATGGCTAAGACCAAAAACTCAGAAGACAGCAAGTGTTGGCGAGGATGTGGAGAAAGAGGAACTCTCCTCCACTGCTGGTGGGATTGCAAGCTGGTACAACCACTCTGGAAATCAGTTTGGTGGTTCCTCAGAAAACTGGACATGACACTTCCGTAGGACCCTGCTATACCTCTCCTGGACATATACCCAGAGGATTCCCCAGCATGCAATAAAGGCACATGCTCCACTATATTCATAGCAGCCTTCTTTATAATAGCCAGAAGCTGGAAAGAACCCAGATGTCCCTCAATGGAGGAATGGATACAGAAAATATGGTATATTTACAAAATGGAATACTATTCAGTAATTAAAAACAATGAATTCATAAAATTCTTAGGCAAATGGTTGGAACTGGAAAATATCATCCTAAGTGAGGTAACCCAATCACAAAAGAATACACATAGAATGCAATCACTGATAAGTGGATATTAATTAGCCGAGAAGCTCTGAATACTCAAGACATAATTAGCATATCAAATGAGTCCCAAGAAGAAGGAAGGAGAGGGCCCTGGTACTGGAAAGGCTTGATGCAGCATTGTAAGGGAGTACCAGGACAGAGAAGTGGGAGGGGGTTGATTGGGGAAAGGGCGGAGGGAAGAGGGCTTATGGGACTTATGGGGGGGGGGGGACCGGGAAAGATAAAATCATTTGGAATGCAAACAAAGAATTTAGAAAATTAAAAAAAAAGTAGGAACAAAGTACTCATGGTAGGTAAAGGGTGGGAGGGACTTGGGAGGAAGAGAGGAGGAGGAGGGGAAAGTGGGGAAGGATCAGGTATGGGAGGAGACTGGGATGATACACAGAGGGTCAGGAATTTGAACAGATATATGTAGCAATGGGTGATGGGGAAGTGGTGGTAGCCACCAGCAAGTCCCAGATGCCAAGTAAACTAGAGTCTCCCAGAAGCAAACAGAGATGAGATTAGCTGAAATACCCAACAAAGGCGAGGGAGAACCTGTAGAGACCATATCCAGAGGTTAGGCAATTTCACCAGATTTCACATGGCATAACCCACTCATCTCCAAAATTTTAATCCACAATTGCTCCTGTCTAAAGGAAATATGGAAAAAAGTGTGGAATAGAGACTGAAGGAAAGGCCATCCTGAGACCGCCACACCTGGGGATCCATCCCATATACAGACACCAAACCCAGACACTATTATGGATTCTAAAAAGTGCTTGCTGACTGGAGCCTAATATAGCTGTCTCCTGAGAGGGTCTGCCAGAGCCTGACAAATACAGAAGTTGATGTATCCAGGCAACCATTGGACTGAGCACAGGGTACCCAGTGGAAGAATTAGAGGAAGTACTAAAGGAGCTGAAAGTGTTTACAACCCCATAGGAAAATGAGCAATATCAAACATCCAGACTATCCCTCCAGAGTTCCCAGGGACTAAACCTCCAACCAAAAAGTACACATGGAGTGACCCAGGTCCCAGCTGCATGTGTAGCAGAAGATGGCCTTTTGGACACATCAATGGGAGGAGAGGCCCTTGATCTTGTAAAGGCTGCGTGCCCCAGTGTAGGGGAATTCCAGGGTGGGGAGGTGGGAGTGGTTGGCTGGATAAAGGAGCAACCTTGTAGCAGCAGGGAAGGGGGACTCGATAGGGGTTTTCCAGAGGGGGAAATTGGGAAAGTTGATAGCATTTGAAATGGAAACAGAAGAAAAAGAAGAAAAAGAAGAAAAAGAAGAAAAAGAAAGAAAAAGAAGAGAAGAAGAAGAAGAAGAAGAAGAAGAAGAAGAAGAAGAAGAAGAAGAAGAAGAAGAAGAAGAAGAAGAAGAAGAAAGAAGAAGAAGAGGAGGAGGAGGAGGTGGAGGAGGAGGAGGAGGAGGAGGAGGAGAAAGAGGAGGAGGAGGAGGATGGGGAGGAGGAGGAGGGGGAGGAGGAGGAGGAGGAGGAGCAGGAAGAGCAGGAGGAAAAGAAGACTGTCAGGAGACACTGGAGAATCTATGGCCGTGATGAGACTGAAGAAAAGAAATCTTCTCTTCCTGGCACCAGACACACATCTAATGAGGTCTTGCTTTAGTTGGAGTATTGAAGCTTCCCAGCCCAACAGTGTGGTTCAGATCCACCTGCTGACTCCACCACAATTTCTACTGAGCATCTGGAGTACACCTCCCTCTTGAGACCCAGGCCCAGTGGAGGTGGTGCAGACTTCTTCATGTATTGAATAGCTGATATTCTTTGTGGTTCATGACTGAAATTCTTTTTTTATAGTTTACAGTTGTTTGTATTAATTTTAATGTGCATTCATTGCCAAACTTCAAAGAACCCTACAGATATCTTATGAAACAGCATGATTTCTAAGAGGCCCATTCTAAATTAGATTCAAGGAGACCTAAATTTCATTTCATTAGAAGAAAAATGAGATAACCTGTCCTCACACCCATAGTGTTTTAATGAAATCTTAACAAGGAAAATAGGAGGAAAGAAACACACATGGAGGTGAGATGAGACTTTAACATCTGGTAGAAACAGACCTTAACTAAGGCCTGGGGCAGATGCAGGACTTCTCATAATTTTGTGTGCCAATGATACACCCATGCTGTGTTCTAATTGGTGAGGCGTGATCACTTGTGTTAGCTCTATAGATTTGTGAGGCCAGAAATTAAGTAGTGATATTCATTTTCTCTTTTTCGGGCACCTAGAAGAGGGAAAATGAACCAAAAAAATTTTAAAGACATATTTTAAAGAAAACCTTAGACTCTTAGACTCTTAGGCTTATAGTGTGTGACGAATACAGATACAGAGCATGAAACTAAAATACAGTATTAATGAACACCAAGATAAAAATGAATGTACAGGTAATGATTAATCTTTTTTTTGATTTCTTAAAAGATACTTGGTGTTGAGTTTATTTTGGACAAATAGTTAATGATGTGAAACAAAACTAAAGCTGAAAACAAAGTCTAGCTCTAAACTGGAGAATGCTAAAAGCAAAAGTTAACATCAGCCATAAATCTTCTACATACAGATATGAGCATGAAATTAACAGACACAGTTACTAGGGAACATTTCTTCCTCAAATCAAATACAATTCCAAAAATGGTACAAGAAACAAAAATTCCAACAAACTAAAGGGAATGAAAAAATTGTTTTGTTTTTGAGAAAACACAGCTTTTAAGATTTTTAAAATTTTAAAACTAATATATATTATAAAATTTTAAAGAGACAAAAGTAAGTTATACAAACCAAAATTAACAGAAAAATATAAGCCAAGCAAAATTAGCATAATATATATTCCTCTTTCTTTCTTTATATATGTGTGTGTGTGGGTGTGTGTGACTTTAAAGGCCATTAGATACTACTCGATCACAACTTCCTTCTGAAAGTAGTATTGAATTACAAGGCTTTCCAGTGGATATTCTTTCTCTCTCTCTCTCTCTCTCTCTCTCTCTCTCTCTCTCTCTCTCTCTCTCTCTCTCTCTCTCTCTCTCTTTTCCTTTTACTTTTCTCCTTTTCTCATATTGAAAATAGATTTTTTAATTAATTAATTAATTAATTAATTAATTTTAATTTACATTGCAAATGATTTCTGCTTTTCTGGGTCCCCACTCCCCGCAAGTCCCATAAGCCCTCTTCCGTCCCCCTATTCTTCCCTCTACCACTTCCCAATTCCCTGTTCTGGAATTCCCCTATACTCTTGCACTGAGTCTTTCCAGAACCAGGGGCCACTCCTCCATTCTTTTTGGACATCATTTAATTTGTGGATTATGTCGTGGGTATTCAAAGTTTCTAGTCTAATATCCACTTATCAGTGAGTGCATACCATGATTGATCTTTTGAGACTGGATTACCTCACTTAGTATGATGTTCTCCAGCTCTATCCATTTGTCTAAGAATTTCATGAATTCATTGTTTCTAATGGCTGAATAGTACTCCATTGTATAAATATACCACATTTTTTGTATCCATTCCTCCATTGAAGGACACCTAGGTTCTTTCCAGCTTCTGGCTACTACAAATAGGGCTGCTATGAACATAGTTGAGCATGTGTCCTTATTGCATGCTGAAGAAACCTCTGGATATATGCCCAGTAGTGATATAACAGGGTCCTCAGGAAGTGACATGCCCAGTTTTCTGAGGAACAGCCAGACTGATTTCCAAAGTGGTTGCACCATCTTGCAATCCCACCAGCAGTGGAGGAGTGTTCCTCTTTTTCCACATCCTCGCCAACACATGCTGTCTCCTGAGTTTTTGACCTTAGCCATTCTGACGGGTGTGAGGTGAAATCTCAGGGTTGTTTTGAATTGCATTTCCCTAATGATTAATGATGTTGAACATTTCTTAAGGTTTTTCTCAGCTCTCTGAAGTTTTGTGCCTTTGGAGCCCTTCTCAGTCTTGCCTCAAGCAATGCTATACTTAGGTTGTCAAGGTCAACCAGGTGTTCTCTGTCTGCTCTATTATGGAGGGAAGAAGTTGTGGTGGCGGTCACCCCCTCTGTTGATTCTCACATAGGACCCAGGTCCTGCGATGGACTGGCTTGCAGATGAATCGAATAAGTGCTCAGTTCCTGAGTGCAGGCAGACCCCTGGTGGTTTGCACCACCAGAAATCTAAAGCTCAGGGTGATACAGTACCTAGTGATCCTTTTATGTCCCTGCAGGCAGCAAGTATGGCTGCAGGGCTTCTCTCCTTCCACAGCTCCCTGGACAGGATCTGGGCACTGAGCCTGGCGGGCTGGTAGACAAAAGCCACCTACATGCTCAGTTCCTGAGTGCAGGCAGACCCCTGGCGGTTTGCACCACCAGAAATCTAAAGCTCAGGGTGATACAGTACCTAGTGACCCTTTTGTGTCCCTGCAGGCAGCGATTATGGCCGTGGGGCTTCTCTCCTTCCACCTGAAATTCTTAAATATGCAAGGCTTTTTGCATTTAATGAGCTTTAGTACTCTTTTCATAACGTAGATCTGTTCCTTGGCTTGCTTTGGAAGTTCTTGAACACCCATACCTTTTTCGTTTAGAAGTTGGTGCTTTGTAACACACTGTCTATAGATAGCACTGTGCAATTTACCAAAAACTGTGTGTTGGTGGGGTTCAGAGTAGGCAAGTATACCAGTGTTTGCATATGTTTTTTGATTGCCTATGTACCTGGGAACTCCTGTACTTAATAATTGAATGTTAATACCCAAGAAGTTTTGATTCCTCTCTAGTCTTGTGTATATGAATAGTAAAGCATTTGTAGGGAAAAAAGAAAGTGAGTAAAATCCAAAAATTCTGCTCCTTTCAAAAGGGGATAACATTTCAAATGTAAATAAAAATATCTAATAAAAATTAAATTAAAAATAAAAAGAAACATTAAACTTGAATGAACACAAAAGCAATGCTAAGAGAAGGCAAAAGAAATCACAGTGTATTGTTGCAGAACTACACTATATAAACACTTTTAAAGATACACTTAGTATATCAACTCTCACACTCACAAAATATACATTATATTTTTGGATGTCATTACTATATTATTTACTTTGTGATTGTCATAGCAATAAAAAATGACTAAAACAACTGAAGGATGGTTTATTTTGGCATATTGTTGAAGGAATGCAGTCACATTTAAAGGGGAGGGCATGGTCATAGGACCAAAGGGAAAATGAAAATATCATAACCATAGTAAGGAAGGAAAGTTCAGTGAATCCTTGTGTTCTGCTTGCTTTCTCCTTTTACTCTAATCCTAGATTATATCCTATGGAATGGTACCACTCATATTTAGAGTTTGTCTTTCCTTCCTAATTAGCCTGTTCTAGATAAATTCTCACAGACACGCCTAGATAATTGTTTCCATGGTGATTCTAAATCCCATCAATTTGACTATCAAGATAAGCTTTCATAAGTATCATGCCTTAGTTGACTGATTATATCTGTCAACTTCAATTTTGATGTCCTGGGAAGAAGTCAGAGAAGGAATATAGGCAGATTTAAGCAGGTCCTCCATCATTCTCATTTTGAATGAAAAACATATTTATCTCACAAGTTTCTAAACTAAAGAAAGGGAAAAAAGAATTGCTATGTCCTCATGGTGTAGAGAAATAGATCTTGATGACATAGTGCTATAATTCTCTAAGACAAACGGAGAGATCAAAGCTGAAAGAGGAAGAAGAAACTTGGCTCTCTGCCCCTTTGAAGATTCGAGTGATTACACTGCTTGAGAAAATCTGTGTCTCTCCTTAACATTTTTTAAACAATTTATATTGGTTACTTTATTTATTTACGTTTCAAATGTTATTCCCCTTCCCAGTTTCCACTCCACAAGCCCCTTATTACACTCCCTCCACCTTTCTTCTACGAGGGTGCTCCCCCACCCACCCACATCTGTCTCACTACCCAAGCATTCCTCTGTGCTGGGGCATCAAGCATTCACAGAAACAAGGGACTCCACTCTCATTGATGCCAGATAAGGCCATCCTCTGCTACATATGCAGCTAAGTTTATTTCATAGTCCCCGAACAAGATTTATTGGTTTATAATCATAAAAGTCATGTATAGTACAAATATAGTCAGGTTTTAGTAACCATGTGAAACACCTGAAAGAAAAGGTATTGTCTTTCCATTTTTATTAAATTGAAGTGTATATAACAATTGATTTTGATTTTCCATGCCACATTTCCTCTAACCATATACAGTTTCACCTGCAGCTTCAGAGAATAATTTCTTGTGAGATCAGACTTATCTTCTACTAGCAGGTTCTAACCACAAAAACTTGATTTATTGCCTTTCTACTTCCTTCACAGGACATTTTCCAATTACATAGAAATAAAAATATTTATTCTTTGTGCTAAAAATGTGAAGCTACTGTCCCCAAGGGAAATCTTTAATAGATGATTGATAAAATTCAATAAATGCCTTATTTTGCCTATCATTCAAGTGGATTGTTCTTGTAGACACTGTGTATTGATCAGGAGGTCTGAACATAACTGACTGTCCAATATCCTCATTAGTGATAAAAATTTACATCTTATGTTAATATATTGATTTTCCTCCTTCTCTGTCCTATTCTTTCAGTTCATCTACTTGTTTTTCTGGATTGAGATACCAAATAAACCACTTACACTTTTCGATCTTTTTCTTTGCCTCTATGATCCAGAGAACATAGACTATGCAGTGTTGTCAAGAAATTCTTCTTTAGAATGGATGCAAAAAATGTGGTATATATACACAATGGAGTACTATTCAGCCATTAGAAACAATCAATTCATGAAATTCTTAGGCAAATGGATGGAGCTGGAGAACATCATACTAAGTGAAGTAACCCAGTCTCAAAAGATCAATCATGGTATGCACTCACTAATAAGTGCATATTAGCCTAGAAAACTTGAAATACCCAAAACATAATCCACACATCAAATGAGGTACAAGAAGAATGAAGTAGTGGCCCCTGGTTCTGGAAAGACTCAGTGTAGCAGTATAAGACAAAACCAGAAGAGGGAAGTGGGAAGGGGTGGGTGGGAGAACAGGGGGAGCGAAGGGGGCTTATATGACTTTCGGGGAGTGGGGGACCAGAAAAGGGGAAATCATTTGAAATGTAAATAAAAAATACATCGAATAAAATATATAAAAAAAGAAATTCTTCTTTATTCATTATAGTTTTCTCTTCTAAAAACCAAATGAAAACAATATCCTTAAGACTCCTGCCCATAATGTATGTGTCTCTGGGGCAAATTTCTGACTGTTGAACTATCCACATATGTAATACAAGCTGTAGAAAACATAAATAAGATAACTTTCAAAGTTCAACACCTTTGTCATTCCTGTAGCCACTTTTTTATGCTTTTGTTGGCTTTTGCTCTGAGGACATTTTATAGGAATGTACTTTATCTCCTTGCAACTTCTTTACACAAAAATAGAATGTCTATTTCTTGTACAGATCCTTTTGCTGAGAAGGTTTAACTATTGATTGTGAATGAATAAATGAAGCCTAATGTTTGAACAGAAAATACAGGAAACCTAACTTTGCAGCAGAGAAAAGATTTGAGAATTTTTCCTAGAATTACATCATCTATTTGATTATGTAGTCTTTTATGACATGAGATCTTCCTTTTGACAGACATTGGTGCTATGTTTTGCTCTAAAACAAAACATTCTGGTCTAATTTTGTTTTACTATCATTCTACTATCTGTATTTGATCTCATATCAAGAATTTCTAAGGAAATTGTTCAAAGTCACTACATATAACTACTCATTTCCTATTCATGTTTTAATTTATTTAATTCTGGCTTCACATTAAAACTCATCAATTTCATGGAAGGATTCCTTGATTTTAAAGCTGGGGAATATTATGCAGTCTTAATTATACCTTTCTTTTCATCAGTATCCTTCATATTCAGGTCTTCTTTTAATTAAAAATAATGGCATGCCCACATTGTTACTTGAAAAAACTAGATGTTGCTGCTAAAGATATCATATGCTCTGGGCATAAGACAGAAAAATCATCTAGAGCTGACTTGGAAGTGACCTCCATCCTAGCTAAGAAACAATACTAGAAGAGACTATGTGACCTGGTGAAGGAAAGTTGTCATCAACATTATTACTCAACTGCAGGCATCCTGTGTAATATTAGGGACTAACAAGGCAAGGTATGACCACTAGTACAACAGTAGCATGTCTACTGTGTAAAATAGTAACCACTTTTCATTGAATTTGAAATCTGTTGAATAAGAAGAAATTTACTTCTAGTACTATAAATCCTGTCAATGTCCATGGCTTGGAGAAGTCATAGAAAAATCCTACTGGGTAAGTTACTGTTGTTTTGCTAAATGGACATGATGTGCTTATCAAATAACCTTCTTACTAATGCTGTTCATATTTATAGATTGTTACTGTTCTTGACTTGAATCACAGAAACATCTTTAAGCAGTGGAAAGTAGTAAGAGCAGTAGTTAATATCTTGTAAAGAATTGAGAGTTTGTAATAATCAATTCCTCAGTCAGACATTTATATCATCCCTCTAAAGGTTCAGGAAACAGAGCAGAAGAGGGTGTGCTAAGGTTGTAAGGCATGGGACTTTGTACTATTGAGCTCACAGCAACTGTGAATATCTACAGAAGACATTGAAAACATTAGACTAGTCATAAAGGGTGGGGTTGGATTTGGGGGGCTTCACAACTCCCTGAGATATATTTACACTTTAAAATTAGTAAAATATGTACTTATAATATGAATTTAAAAAGATGTTTAAAAATCCTTATAAAACTTTACATATTAGTAAAATATGTACTTAGTAAAACTAGGTGAGTTTATAAGAATCATTGATTTTACTTGCTTCACATTTCATATAATACATAGAAGTCTGTAATACACATACATAGTTTAAATGAAGGTAAGCTACATAATTTTTATTCTCTTGTGATATGTCTAATACATGCAATCTCTGTAATATGCACACATTTAACTAAAATCCCTCATATAATTATTGTTTCATATAGAAATATAATGAGTTATAGACTTAACTTTCCTTCTGTGCTATCTCTGAACAAAAACGTTGACAAATGTATTTATAGCATTCATATTTTTACTGCAGGGGAGTGTTGTGTAGCTGTTTCCTCAGGGATGAAGCATGCTGGATTTTAAGATTGGGGCAAAGCTGATGAGACTCAAGAAGGTCATGAAACTTAAAAATTCAGAAATTCACTCTCAAAGGTTTCATAATCAATGAACAAATGCTGGAGAGGAGGACACTCTGGTGGAATGTAACAAACTCCAGAATAGTGTTTTCATGAACATTTATGTATTTTGATGTGAGGTAGTTTTCAGTGATGCAGTTAGCTGAGAATTACTTGTTCTCCTCTATGTAACTCCTCATCCATTGACCTGTATGGAATTCAAAAAAAGTCCATTTGTGTAGCAATCTAGATGTGGAGGGAATGATTATCTTGGACTTACATTGTCCTTTATTATGCCTAGATTCAAGAAATGATTCCCCAGGAAATCATAGAAGCACTAGCCACTTGAGTCAAGAAAAAACACTTCCATGGGTATTACCAAAAGCAACTTGAACATAATAAATGATGTACAAATTGTTGCTATGTAATTGAGGATGATTATTTCAATTACCCAAGTCAATAAAATTATATAAAAAATAGTTTGTATACACTGAAGTACTTTTATTATTTCAAGCTGGCCATTTCCCTAAGTACGATTTAACAGTATTTTAGACTTTGAGAAAATGTAATTCTGAGAAAATAATACTGTAGTTATTGATTTTGTTCAGTGAACATTTGTAGGCTAAGAAAATTCTACTTAAATACGTAGGCATCCTCACTTATTCTACTTCCAGTTTAGTCTGTATCATTTTAAGAATGGAAACAAACCTTTTACCATTGCTGCTTTTGTTTATGAGACTATTTTTACTATGAGTTAGACTTGATTTCAATGAAAGATTTTCTCCTTTCATGTAATTGCCAAATATCTCTCTATTTTATATTTATACAGAGGACACACATATTTCCCTGGACTGTTAGTAATTTGATTGTTCTAAATTGTTGTGATTCTGTTACATTTCAGAGGAAGCTGTCATTATGGTTTGATGTCTACTTTCTTAATTTTACCCTGTACATGTGTTCAAGTGGAAATCATTATGGGGACTGATCGTCTGTCGTAGCATTGAACAGTGTTTACAGTTTACATCAGTATAAACTGTGGCTTTCTATAGTATTTGTATCTAATTTCATCTTAAAGATTTATGATACTGCGTTTACTTAAGTGTTAATTGAAGGGGCACTTATGTAGCTCACTTCATAGAGTGCTTACCTGTCATGCATAAAGTCCTTGATTTAATTCTTATTGATGTATAACCTATATGGAGTAGTGAAGGCATGAGAGTGAGAAGCTCAAAATTACCATTGACTACACAGTATTTTAAAGTTTGACACCATCCTAGGATAAACAATGTTTTTTGAACAACGCCAATGTACTACATATTTTATTGGCAAAAACCTCTTAAGGCTACATGCATTAATATGATCTGCTCTCCACCTCTGAGTTCAGCACAGTCATGGTGACTTATTTCACAAAGTTACCATGTTGGAATCTTTGATTTTGTACCCAAAGCTTCTAATAGTCTGAAATGATTAAAGGAATTTCATTCCATACATTAACAATTTCATAAATTCATCTATGGAAAAAACAAAGGATAAGCAATGAAATTCTCTATGTAATGCTGTTTTTTTTTCTGTAAATTATTTAGCTTTTAGCTGCTGTTTGGCCAGATCTCTTCATAATTGTGTGTTTTCCTCAGGTAAGCATATCAGTACAGTGGTTAGTTTCCAAAAGAGGCAATTTTACATAGATTAAGGCAAGAATAAGGCAGAAATAAATGGAATTCTATGTTAGATAAGGCATGTGACTTCAAGAAAATCAGGAAAATTAGAAGGTTACATACCTAAAACTTAATGAACAAACCTATAATAAAAGTTTCAAGGAAACTACAATGTTGTGACACTTGGAGAACAAAGGACATGTGAAATAGATAATGTTCTTAATACTTTATTAAATAAATAATTTTTCTAACTCTTATACAGTTACAAAGTGGTATAGTGTATACTTTACAACCTGAGTTGCACTAGCTCAGATATAACAAGTGCTCTATGTAAGAACAGGGAAAATCTGACAATATTATTAGAGAATAAAATGCATTTTTGTTAAATGTAAGCAAATAGAAATCAAAATACCTGTTGATTGGAAATAATACAAACAAGAAGTTGAAGAGTAAAACGTTTGTGAAGCCTTTCTCCAATATCCACTAATCATACATCCATTAAATCTAAAATTCAAAACTATAAAAGATGGGTGGTGGTGGTGCACACCTTTAATCCCAGCACACGGGCAGAGGCAGGAGGATTTCTGAGTTCAAGGCCAGCCTGGTGTACAGAGTGAGTTCCAGGATAGCCAGGGCTATACAGAGAAACCCCGTCTCAAAAAAAAAAAAAAAGCTAAACAGAAACTATGTACCTTTAGCAACATTTTGAAATGGGTACCTGAAGGATCTTCCCAACTGAATTAGCATTTTCTTATGAGAGACCATTTGCGGAGAAACCATTTTTCTTCTGCTGTCTAACGACATAGAATGAAAATTGTCCTAATCTGGATGTTGCCCCTTTAATCTTAGACTATCCACCTTCCATAGATGTTCATAAAATAAATCTATGTTCTTTATACATTTTTATTCTTCTCAATATTTCTATTTTTAGCAACACAAAAAGGTTTAGAGCACATCTGTCATACTTGTATCATAATGTATCTTTTAAGTAATGCTTTGTAACTATGTGAACTAATAATATAAAATGTACTAACCTATAATAGGTAAATTATAAAAGACAAAATGAATCAACTAGAAAAATTTTCAATAATTACTTCATTGACTGTCTACTTAATATATATTATTATAAACACTAAAGATTAAAAGAAATTAGTGGAAAGTGCAGGTTATGATGCAGGAGAGATGGCTCAAAGTTAAGAGCACATATTACTTTTGTAGAAAACCTAAATTCAGTTTCCAGCAACTATATCTGGCAGCTCAAAACTGCTGGTAATTCCAGCTACAGGGGGTCATACTGACCTCTTCTGGACTCCATAGTCATCCTCACTTGCATGTATACAGACACCCCCCACCATTATGCCCAAACAGTAACCCTCCCCTGAAACACATATACACATATTTTTTCAGTTAGTTTTTATTTATTTATTTTTACACTCCAGATTTTATTTCCCCAACATGTCCACCCACCGACTGTTCCACCTCCCATACCTCATCCCTACCTCACTGTCTCCACAAGGATGTCCCCATCCCCCACCATTATCTGACCTCTAAAAACCCTGGGGCCTCCAGTCTCTTGATTGAACCCAGACCAGGCAGTCCTCTACTGTATATGTGTACGGGCTTTCATATCAGCTGGCATATGCTTCCTGGTTGGTATCCAGTGTCTAAGAGATCTCAGGGGGTCCAGGTTAATTGAGAATGCTGGTCCTTCTACAGGGTCGACCCTCCTCATCAGCTTCTTCCATCTTTTCCTTAATACAGTCACAGGGCTCAGTGATTTCTATCCATTGGTTGGGTACAAATAACTGCATCTGACTTTTTCAGCTGCTTGTTGGGTTTTTGGAGTGTGGTTATGCTGGGTCCCTTTTTGTGAGTGGTCCATAACCTCTGTAATAGTTTCAGGTCTGAGGGCCTCCCCTTGAGCTGGATCCCACTTTGGGCCTGTTGCTGGACCATCTTTTTCTCCGGTTCCTCACCATTTCCATCCTTTAAGTTCTTTCAGACAGGAACAATTATAGGTTAGAATTTTGACTGTGGGATTGTAACCCCCCTCCCTCATTTGATACCCTGATTTCTTGTTGAAGGTAGGCTTTATTAAGTTTCTTTGCCTACTGTTGTACATTTCATCTAAGGTCCCTCCCTTTGAATCCTGAGAGTCTCTTACCTCCCAGGTCTCTGGTACATCCTAGAGGGTCCCTGCCCTAGCCTCCTACTTCCTGAGGTGACCTATTTCAATTCTTTCTTCTGGCCCTCAGGGCTTCAATCCTTTTCCCTCAACCAATACCAGATCAGAGAGATTCCCCCTCTCCCTCCCCACCCCCTGTCCACTTTTCTTTCCAGGTCCCTCCCTCTCTCCTCAGTTATGATTGTTTTCTTCTCCCTCCCAAGTGAGACTGAGGCATCCTCACTTAGGCCCCTCAGCTTGTTGATCTTTATGAGTTTTATGGACTATATCTTGGATATTCTGTACATTTTTGTCATGGATAATATCTGCTTAGTCCATACTTTTTTTTTGTCTTGGCTATTATCCACATACCATGCATGTCATTTTGGATCTGAGTTACTTCACTTAGGATAATATTTTCCAGTTCCATTCATTTCCCTGTAAAAACTTAGGATGCCCTCATCCTTAATAGCTGAGTAGCATTTCCTTGTGTAAATGAACCAAATTTTCTGTATACATTCTCTTGTCTTGTCTCAGTTGTTTCCGGCTTCTGGCTATCACAAACAAGGCTACCATGAACGTAGTGGAACACGTGTCCTGTGGCCTGGTGAGACATCTTTTGAGTATTCTCCCAAGAGTGGTATAGCTGAGTCTTCAGGTAGATTCATTACTAATTTTCTGAGGCACTTCCAGATTGATTTCCAGAGAGTTTGTACCAGTTTGCAATACCACAAACAATGAAGGAGTGGTCCTCTTTCTCTACATCCTTGCCAACATGTATTGTCACGTGAGGTTTTAACACATAATCTTTAAAACACCTATTTCCTTTGAAAATATCATATGAACCAAAGTTCCCAGAAAACAACAAATCAGCAAACATTCCTGTACAGAAGAATCTATAGGGTTTGTTAACTTATTAGAATTTGTGATTGTGGAAAGTTAAAAAGTTGCAGATTCAGAGTCAAATTATCTTTGGCTAGCTTTAGTTCCTTGAATAAATACCCATTGTCCAACTCTGTGTCAATTTTAGTATCATTTGACTACCACACAGCCATTTTGGAATGTGTAAACTTAGCAGTAAGGCATGGGGTGCAGACACAGCCAGTCTTAGGCACTTATACAGGCCAAGAAGTTCTTTTTCCAGCATCTCTCATTACAGTAAACTGGGATTTTTGAATTGGCCACAGCAAATAAGTTTAGAGCTAGTCAGTACAAAGGAAAATTGGCATTTATTAGGAAGAGCTGTCAACATAAATTTGATTATGAGTAGGAAAGACAAGCACTTAGGAAAATGATAAGACACATCCAAGTGTGAATGTGAGCTACTTAAAAGAGAGTCAAACTTAAGTGCCTTTACATCAGCTACAATTACTACTTACTATTCTGGAACTTGGAGGGCTATAATCTATGCTACAATCCAGGTCCAGTCAATACCCATCCTCAATGAACCAATTAAAAGTGCCAAATTAATAGAAAAAGCAGGAAAAATAGATTTATTCATTGTATTAGCATTGGAAAGAGAGGGGCAAAGAGATCCAGAAATTTCTCTAGGGTTCTAAAGTAGTATTAAAGTTAAAAGTCTAAGGGTATGAACATCTAAGCATTCCCAGCCACAGTACATTTCTTGTATATTCCTGACCCAAACTGATCCATTCTTTATCGGAGCTTAAGTCTCATTCTATATGGTATCTAACAAGTATTAGATACCTCCATGAAATAAGAATTATTCCCAGAACTTTCATGCTGGAAGAAGGAAAATGAACTAGGCAAAGGGAAGGGGTTGGGTTGTCTCCATGCTCTCCTTGACAGAGATTTCACACAGTTCAAACTACTTGCCAAGACTGCCTTTCAGGGTGAGAATGAACAGCAAAACTGATGGGCCAATACGGAGACCAGGACTGCTTAGATTGGCATGTCCTTGGAACTCTATTTAAACTTTAATCTCATTGCAGACCCCAGAAGACAGACTTTGAATATTTTTAACCCTATTCCCAATATAACCCCATTGAGTAAACCTCCCATGTTTACCTTCGACTTCTAATTTGAACCTTTATCAGGTTATTGGGAATAGGTGACCACACCTGAATTAGGACAGAGTTATGATTCTTGACTTTGATAATATAAGGTTTAACTTGAAGGTCATATATAGACAGGCTTTAAGCACTCTTCCTATTGAAAAATAGCTCTATAGAAAATGAATATTGGGGCTAGTAGGGTGGCTCAGTTGTGTTAAATTACTTGTCTAATGTACTTGAGTTCCTGAGATTGATCCCCAAGACCCAGAGTGAAATGAGAGAATGGGTTCCCAAAAGTTGTCTTCTTATCTCTGCATACATGTACTCATATGCTCAATTATAATGAATAAAACTTTAAAACAACTAAATTATCTTTAAAAATAAAAGAAACATTTTCTCTGCATGTGTTATCTTCACAGCAAGTGGTAATTGAGCAGAAATGATGCTTGAGTCTAATTGGCAATCAGATTGTGGGATGAAGACTCCTTTCTTTCCCTGTCCCTTCTCAGTTTTTCTCATTCTGGTATCCTAAGTTACTTCTACAAACCCAGAAGGCATTTTAAAAATGTTTTGGTTTCCAGTTTTCCTTTACTCTGTCTGTAGCAATAAGTCACATCACTTACTTAATCCAAAATCCTCAGTAACCCAAGGAGTTCATTTAATCTATTGGAGATCTCAAGCCAGCAGAATGGAGGCATTTGGGCCCAAATGTTGAAAAAAAAAAATATATATATCAGAATTAACTTGTGTTGAAGACACTGGCACTTATTAAAGATGTTTAAAATAATCTTAAGCATGAGAGTTATGAGAGAGATGTTTATCGAAAGAGTAAGATCTAATATGTATGGGGACAGGCTTCTTATGTCATAGTATTGGACATACATGCTGTTTGTTGGTTACATTTTGAAGGTATGATAGGAAATCCCTTTCCCCTCCTTTTTCTTTCTCCTTTTAATAGATAAGAATATACTGTACTTGGCATTTCCATGGAAGGGATTAGAATCTGAGGAACAAAAACTAGGAACCACTAGTGTTGCTCAAAGGGTTTTGAGCATGTCTTATCCTATGACATTTATGGTGAAAACTCCTAGAAAACTAGAAACATTTACAGATTGGGAAGGAGAAAGATCTTTTTTATTGATATATTTTTTATTTACATTTCAAATTATTTCCCCTTTTCTCGGTCCCCACTCCCCGCAAGTCCCATAAGCCCTCGTCCCTCCCCCTGTTCCAACATCTACCACTTCCCACTTCCCTGTTCTGGTATTCCCCTATACTGTTGCACTGAGTCTTTCCAGAACCAGGGGCCACTCCTCCATTCTTTTTGGACTTCAGTTAATATGTGGATTATGTCCTGGGAATTTAAAGTTTCTAGGCTAATATCCACTTATCAGTGAGGGCATACCATCATTGATCTTTGGAGACTGTGTTACCTCACTTAGTATGATGTTCTCCAGCTCCATCCATTTGTCTAAGATTTCATGAATTCTTTGTTTTTAATGGCTGAATAGTACTCCATTGTATAAATATACCACATTTTTTGTATCCATTCCTCCGTTGAGGGACACCTGGGTTCTTTCCAGCTTCTAGCTACAAATAGGGCTGCTATGAACATAGTGGAGCATGTGTCCTTATTGCATGCTGAAGAATCCTCTGGGTATATGCCCAGGAGAGGTATAACAGGGTCCTCAGGAAGTGTCATGCCCAGTTTTCTGAGGAACAGCAAGACTGATTTCCAAAGTGGTTGCACCATCTTACAATCCCACCAGCAGTGGAGGAGTGTTCCTCTTTCTCCACATCCTCGCCAACACCTGCTATCTCCTGTGTTTTTGACCTTAGCCATTCTGACTAGTGTGAGGTGAAATCTCAGGGTTATTTTGATTTGCATTTCCCTAATGATTAATGATGTTGAACATTTCTTAAGGTGTTTTTCAGCCCTCCGAAGTTCTTCATGTGAAAATTCTTTGTTTAGATCCGTACCCCACTTTTTAATGGGGTTATTTGGTTCTCTGGGTTCTACCTTCTTGAGTTCGTTGTATATATTAGATATTAGCCCTCTGTCAGATTTAGGGTTAGTGAAGATCCTTTCCCAATCTGTTGGTAGACGTTATGTCCTTTTGACAGTGTCCTTTGCCTTCCAGAAACTTTGTAGTTTTATGAGGTCCCATTTGTCAATTCTTTATCTTAGAGCCTAAGCTATTGGTGTTTTATTCAGGAACTTTTCCCCTGTGCCCATGTCCTGAAGGGTCTTTCCCAGTTTCTTTTCTATTAGTTTCAGTGTGCCAGGTTTTATGTAGAGGTCCTTGATCCATTTGGAGTTGAGCTTAGTACAAGGAGATAAGAATGGATCAATTCGCATTCTTCTGCATGCTGACCTCCAATTGAACCAGCACCATTTGTTGAAAAAACTATCTTTTTTCCACTGGATGTTTTCAGCTCCTTTGTCAAAGATCAAATGACCATAGGTGTGTGGGTTTATTTCTGGGTCTTCAATCCTATTCCATTGATCAGCTTGCCTGACATTGTACCAATACCGTGCAGTTTTTATCACTATTGCTCTGTAGTAAAGTTTGAGGTCTGGGATACTGAATCCCCCTGAAGTTCTTTTACTGTTGAGAATAGTTTTTGCTATCCTGGGCTTTTTGTTATTCCAGATGAATATGAGAATTGTTCTGTCTAGCTCTATGAAGACCTGGGTTGGGATTTTGATGGGGATAGCATTGAATCTGTAGATTGCCTTTAGCAAGATGGCCATTTAAACTATATTAATCCTGTCAATCCATGAGCATGGAAGATTTTTCCATTTTCTGAGATCTTCTTCGATTTCCTTCTTCAGAGACCTGAAGTTCTTGTCATATAGATCTTTCACTTGTTTCGTTAGAGTCACACCAAGATACTTTATGCTGTTTGTGGCTATTGTGAAGGGTGTCATTTCCCTAATTTCTTTCTCAGTCTGCTTATCCTTTGCATATATAAAGGCTACTGATTTGCTTGCGTTGATTTTAGCCAGCCACTTTGCTGAAGTTGTTTATCAGCTGTAGGAGTTAAATAGTTGTAATCCCTGCTTCTTAACTGCCTTCACAGAGACTCTTGGATAAGGGCCTTCCTTTATTTTTCATATCTCTACACTGTTTCATCTTTACTTTTTATTGGATATTTTCTTTATGTTTCAATTGTTGTCCCTTTTCCTGGTTTCCCCCTCGCAAAACCCACTCTCCCATCCCCCATTCCCCTGCTTCTATGATGGTGTTCCCCTACCCACTAACCACTCCCACCTCCCTGACCTGGCATTTCCCTAGACTGGGGCATCGACCTTCACAGGACCAATAGGCTCTTCTCCCATTGATCTTACCACACAACTCTAAAATGGGTATGTGACCACTTTCATATTGATGTATGATGATGATTCATGACAACCTGAATTTGGGTTACCAGGCAAGAGTTATACACATTTGTCTCAAAATAATTTCTCGATCTGATGTGAGAGCTATGTTTTGCATTGACATCAGAAAAACTATGCAGCAGGCTTAAGGAATATGAATGCCTGGTAGTGGCAGCAGCTAACACAGAACTGTGCTGCCAGGATAGTCTTCTCTGCAGTTTTGATTTTATTACCACCAGCTCTTTGTTTCTAATTTCATTTTTGCGCTTTTATTGTTGTCTTAAGTAATTTGGAGAAACTGATTCTACTATTTCGAAGGTTATGACAGTCTAGAGTCTAGGTATAATTTTTTCTCTCTTAATACTAAAACGTTATACTCTCTTCTATTATGCCTAATGCTTAACATTGTACATTCAAAGAGTATACTTGCATATCAGCACACTGATTTTTCATAATAACATATGATGATTTTATGACATCTCTTTGTTTCACTTCATTAGTAAGGAATAAACCCACATAGTTGAATTCTCCCGAAATTTTCCCATCACACCATTGGACTTTTGTCAACTCTCACCAATTTTATATTGACAGTTTTTTTATTCTTTTATTTTTGAAATGTATTTGATATGTGTATAGATGTTTTGCCTATATGTATGTCTATGCACTGTTTGTTCCTGATGCTAGAGGATGCCAGAAAAAAGGATCAGATCTCTTGGGACTGGATTGCAAATGCTTGTGAAGCACATGTAGTTCCTGAAAATTGAACCTGGGTACTCTGGACACACACACACACACACACACACACACACACACACATCAATTAATTAATTAATTAATTAATTAATTAATTAAATTATTTTTAAAAGACTTGAAAATAATAGATTTTTAACTCAGACTTAAACATGGATGTTAATACAAAGTTATTTATGGCATGGGAGTACATATTCAAGTGTGCATATGAGCTTAACAGAGAGTCGTAGTGAAGTATCTCAGTAGCCATGTGCATCATTAAAGTATAAATTATAATACTTTAACAATTTCTAAGATACATTTGGACTATTTTTCTTTTCCTTTATTCCTCCTCTTTTCCATCCATTGGTAAGTGCCTGTCATATGTTTGTGAGTTTCAATAACTGGGATTCTAGAATAATAAAGATAAAACCACAGGTCACAAGGGTGAAGGACTACTAAGTCAAAAACAGTCAAATAATGCATTTGAGTTATAAACAAGATTTATAATATTGTTTGTGAGAGTCTCAGAAAATTATATGTTTACATCTGGAATAGGATTATGGTCAAACACAAAGTCATAGTTGCTCTGAACTTAAGCATGCTTCATGGGTACTTGACATTCTTATTTGAAATAGCAGTACAGTTTTATTCATCAATTTATTTATCCACTTAACATGATGATCACTGCCTTCTCTCCTGGTCTCTGCCTCCCCTGCCCCTTCTCATCAGAGGGGGTGGTGCCCTAGTCTTTAAATATAACATCTATGTAGGAAATAATCATTATGCTTTTTGTTATTCATGTCAAAATACAAAATCATTTTTTTCTTCACTTCTGTATTTTTCCATTGATTCTTTCTTTTCATTCAAATAAACTTACCTTGTGGAGATATAAGCCAACATTTATTCTACTCAGATAAGGCACCAATGACAGATCAAAGTACAATTTCACAAATACAAATTGAAGAACCTGTGAATTTATTGGTTTTACTTACAGAGCATGAATGAGAAGTTATTTTTAGGATCAAGGGAAACGCAAAAGCAGCTGCACATCAGCCAGGATAATCACTTCTTCACATGTGCTTAAACAGACCCCCCCTTTTGGGTAACTTTTAAAATCTCAGGAGACAGCAGATGTTGGCGAGGATATGGAGAAAGAGGAACACTCTTCCACCGCTGGTCAGGTAGCAAGTTGGTAAAACCACTCTGGAAATCAGTCTGGCTGTTCCTCAGAAAAGTGGGCAGGACACTTTCAGAGGACCCTGCAATACCGCTCCTTGGATTCCCCAGCATGCAATAAGGATACATGCATGCTCCACTATGTTCATAGCAGCCCTATTTGTAGTAGCCCGAAGCTGGAAAGAACCAGATGTCCCTCAATGGAGTAATGGATACAAAAAATGTGGTATATATACACAATGGAGTACTATTCAGCCATTAGAAACAATGAATTCATGAAATTCTTAGACAAATGGATGGAGTTGGAGAACATCATCCTAAGTGAGGTAACCCAGTCTCAAAAGAACACTCATGGTATGCACTCACTGATAAGTGGATATTAACCTAGAAACTTTGAATACCCAAGTCATAATCCACACATCAAATGATGTCCAAAAAGAATGGAGGAGTGGCCCCTGGTTCTGGAAAGGCTCAGTGCAGCAGTGTAGGGGAATACCAGAACAGGGAAGTGGGAAGGGGTGGATGGTGGAACAGGGGGAGGGAAGAGGGCTTATGGGACTTTCAGGGAGTGGGGAGCCAGAAAAGGGGAAATCATTTGAAATATAAATAAAAAATATAGTGAAAAATTAAAAAAAAGAAAAAAATAGTTCTGTGCATATAGTACATTCTATGTGAAAGATTAAATTATTTAAAGCCTCTGGGAAAAAAAACACCTTTCCACAGGCATACTCCCAAGTCAACATCTCCCAAGGTCACAAATAGCTGTCATGGGGTAGGAATGGGTAATGGCTGCACCATTTCCTTGCTTTTCTATGACATTCTTCAATTGAAATTCATGAGTTATTCTATGCTTTGTATGATGTTCCATTGTTCTGCATTTTCTGTTTCTTTTCTTTCTGGTACATTTTTTCTTTTTTATCTGTATTATTTATACACAATAAGATTATATTGAGATAAAACAGTAATGTTTGTCTTTTTAGTCCAATTTAATGATCTTCATTTCATCCACTCTCTTGCAAGAAGCTCCGTTCTTTATACATGAACTAAATATATCCATGGGTAGACTGATTCAGTATCTTTACTATTAGAGTAGTGTTGAAATAAACATGGATATGTAGATGCTTCTGTGATAGATTCTTCTTGTGACTTAGATTCCTTTGAGTAAGTAGAAAAGTGATATATTAAATCATAAATTTGGTATTTTTTTAGATTTCTGAAAACTCATGATATAATAATTAAATATTTTTTTAAAAAAATAATCAATGGAGTCAGTACCAGCTCTTACCCCTCTCATATCATTGTAATTTTTATTTAGTAATTTAAAATATTTCATGGAAAAAATAAAATATTTCATGGTTTCAGACTTTGATCCATTTTTAAATTTAAGTAAAGATGAACTTTTCTTATTGTCTTTCATTCTTTATATTATTTTGTATAGGATTTTCCTGAAAAAAGAAGAGTGGCATTGTTATGAATCTGTTGTCTTCTATCATACATCTTCTGAATCACTGCTTCTTAATGAACTAGATTCTCCATAAAGAGTTCTGGAGTCCTAGATCTGTCATAGTCTATCATTTGATCTTTTTATATTAATCACTTTGAATAATAACTTCCTTGCTTATAATTAGATTATAATGAGGGATGTAAGTTTGTTTTTTTCCACAATGTCCCATGTTATGACTATTGCCTTAACTTACTTATTATTGACTGCTATTTTACTTCTACAATGTTTATGGTCAGAAATTGAGTGGGAATTTTAATTTTAATCATGCTTTATGATAGTGTTATCATGGTGACTAAATTAGGAAACATTATGATCTAGTATAGTGTATAGCATATTGTTTATTCAATAAACATTACTTAGTGCCTCTAATATTTCAGAATATTTGCCCTATACAAATTCTATACTAGAAAATATAATGTCCAATGTTTCTGTGTGAGTAGAATATTCCAATGCATCTCTGAAGTCACAAAAGTCTCACAACTATTGAAAGCTTGATCTTTCTCCAATCTGGTATTTTCTGAGACCTGATCCTTTGCTGTTTCAAGTTCCTAGAATGAAATAATCCACAATACTTCTGTAAATAATGGATAAATCTCTCTGTAAAAATCATCCCGGTCTCTTTACAAACTTTTCCAGTGCTAAGTAAAGAGGATTATGAAGGAACTAACCCTGCCAATAACCACTGGAGCTTAAAGGTAAGTCTTGTAGAAAGTAATAATTATTCTTGCTTTCAAATCTGGTTATTTTAGAAAGGACAAAACGGCAACCATCAAATTGGGAAAGGATATTCACCAACCCTACATCTGATAGAGGGTTAATATCCAATATATACAAAGAACTCAAGAAGTTAGACCCCAGGGAACCAAATAACCCTATTAAAAATGGGGCACAGATCTAAACAAAGAATTTTTACCTGAAGAAATTCGGATGGCCAAGAGGCACCTTAAAAAGTGCTCAACATCATTAGTCATTAGGAAAATGCAAATCAAAACAACCCTGAGATTTCACCTTACACCAGTCAGAATGGCTAAGGTCAAAAACTCAGGAGACAGCAGGTGTTGGCAAGGATGTGGAGAAAGAGGAACACTCTTACACTGCTGGTGGGGCTGTAAGATGGTACAACCACTTTGGAAATCAGTCTGGCGGTTCCTCAGGAAACTGGACATGACACTTCCGGAGGACCCTGCTATACCTCTCCTGGGCATATACTCAAAGGATTCCCCGGCATGCAACAAAGACACATGCTCCATTATGTTCATAGCAGCCTTATTTATAATAGCCAGAAGCTGGAAAGAACCCAGATGCCCCTCAAAGGAGGAATGGATACAGAAAATGTGGTATATTTACACAATGGAATACTACTCAGCAATTAGAAACAACGAATTCACAAAATTTTTAGGCAAATGGTTTGATCTGGAAAATATCATCCTAAGTGAGGTAACCCAATCACAAAAAAATACACATGGAATGCAATCTCTGATAAGTGGATATTAATTAGCCCAGAAGCCCTGAATACCCAAATTGCATAACAAATGACTCCCATGAAGAAGTATGGAGAGGGTCCTGATCCTGGAAAGGATTGATCTAGCATTGGAGGGGAATATAAAGTCAGAGAAAAAAAGGAGAGAGGTGATTGGAGAATGGATGGAGAGGTTTATGGGACATGTGGGGAGGGGGGATCCAGGAAAGGGGAAATCATGTGGAACATAAACAAAGAATATAGAAAATAAAATTATTAAAAAAAGAAGTATAGAAAGTCTTATGTGTGGCATCAAGTACATATATTTATTATCCTTAATAAAAATAAATGGTATCCCAACAACAATAAACAATTTAAAACTCTTATTTTAGTTGGTGAATAAATAACTAAGAAAGGGGTTTGGTGTAGCAGAAATGGTTCAATCACGAAGGACACCACTTCTAACTATTATTCCGATTTATTGGTATGAACATCATGTTAGAAATGAAAATTATGTTTTGATAACTCTAACTTGTCCATACAAGGTTTTGCATAGTATTTTGAGTGTGGTACCATAAAGTAGAAATTGGGTTATGTGTGCCATTTGCCTTTAGTTCAACTATTGATCTTTAGCTACAAAACACAAAGAAAGCTGAATGGGAAAACCCAGTAACAGACTTTAATCTCTCTTTTTTTTTTACAGATTCTGGATTTTTAAAAAACAAACAAAAAAAACTCATCACATCTGATTTCAATTAAAATATATCCAAATAATTTTCTTTACAAGTAAATATAGCTCTGCATATATATACACACATCATAAAAGTAAATATAAATGACTATTCTACAAATTATTACATGTTTGATATTTATGGGTAAGTTTGTCTCTTCTTCACTTGTTTAATGAATGTCCACATCAAACTAAGATGCTAAGAACTTAATACAATGCTAATAACCATGTTATCTCTTTAACTTGGAGTCTAAGCATATTTTAAAGCACATTTTAAAAGTATAGTATGTAAAACTGATATGGTAATTACCTTAAAAATAAACCACAGAAAAATAACATAACTACTCTTACTATAAACCATAGTTTACAAAAAATACATTATTTGATGAAAGAGGTTTAGAAAAATAGTTTAAAATTAACAGAACATGCATTAACTCATGATGGAGAGGTATCAATTCTAAACATTATTGAATATATACATAAAATTATATTCAGATGTATATAAATATATTTCTCAATTAATTGTGATAACAAAACATGAAAAAGTACAAGGGTAATGTAACAAAAATAGTGATATCCAAGTTAACTGCATCAGAAACAGAAAGAAATAACAATTTATACACAGTGATGGGATATCAGTTCTATGATAATGTTTCACATTTTGTATCAGCAGTCTTGTCAGGAGACAGACTCTTCCTTTCTGGATTTGACTAAGGCAGTTGGCATGATGTGAGATTTCCCTATGGAGAGGTCCACATGGCAAGGAAGTGAAAGGGTTGTCCAGCAGATGGCTAGTGGAAAAAAAAACTGGCCTCAAGTTTGACATATTGTAAGGAACTAACCCTGCCAATAACCGTTGGAGCTTGAAGATAATTCTTGTCCTGGTTGAGTCAGAGAAAAGACCACACCAGTGGCCAACACATAGATGGTAAATTTATGAAATATTGAAGGCCTCATTTAAGCTGTGACCAAAAAATGTCTGATCCACAGTAACTTAAAGAAGATAAATGTGCCTTGTTTTAAATCACTAAGTTAATGCTTTAAATAAACACTGAATTTTAAGTGTACTTTGCATTGATCATTTCAAGGAAGCTGTGACTGCTGTGACTCAACACACTTCTGTCATTCTCCTAACATTATGCATGTTGTCTTTGAGAGCTCTAACATCAAGTATGGCCATAATATTAATAAAATAACAGTAATTAAAAAATAAAAGTAAATGAATCATGTTTTCCAAATATATTGAAGATATCTATATGCAATTTCAGCATCCACCTTAACAAATACAATGAAACAAGAACATATACTTAGATACAAGATATCTGTAAAGTTGATTCAGAAAACAGGGTAACAATCACATTTGTATTTCATCTTCTTCATTCTTTTGTAGTGACTCAAACGGAAAACACCAAGTTTATCAGGTTTACTTGACCTAAGCTTAACATATCATACTTAAGCAATTGTCTAAACTTAAGTTCCTGCCATTTGTGCCTAGTAAGAAATGTTTGTTAATTTATACTAATCCAGAAATGAATTAACATAATTTTATTAGTAGTTTTCATGACTAAATAGTGAAAACAACTAAAGTCATTTCTGTAGAAGATCAATTTTGTTAATGTGAACTTCAAAGAAAGCTTATTTCATATTTCAACAATGGAAGATAGATCCATGCTGGATATAGTGTGTTATGCTGTCCTAGCACTGTTCTCAAGTCATGGATGATACTAGATTCCATTTTCTGTCTTTTTATTTATTTATTTATTTATTTATTCATTTATTTACACTCCAAATTTTATTCCCCCACACACACCAGTCCACCCTCTGACTTTTCCACATCCCATGCCACTTCCCCAACCCCTGTCTCCATGTGGATGTCCCTACCCCCCACCCCACCTGACCTCTAATCTCTCTTGAACCACCCATCTCTTGAGAGTTAGGTGCATGAATGAACCCAGCAGTCCTCTACTGCATGTGTGTTGGGGGCTTCATATCAGCTGGTGTATGCTGCCTGTTTAGTGGTCCAGTGTTAGAGATCTCTGGGGTTCAGGATAATTGAAACTGCTGGTCTTCCTACAGGGTTGCCCTCCTCCTCAGTTCCTGAGCAAAATGAATACAGATATGTACAATTATTTTCTCAAAAAAAAACTTCCTATAATATAGCCTCTGGAATAAACTCTGGTCTAAGACAAATAGGGGCTTTGATGAGCTGATTATGTGTATTTTAGACACAATTATACTGCAAAATTTAGCTTCATTGAAATCTTCCAAAATGTCCCCACTAATCTTCACAACTATGCTTGTGCTGTGGTATTCTATGCCAACTTGAATGACTCTAAAATCACATAGAAGACAAACTCTAGATATATATCTGTGAAAGAGTTTATAGATTTGTTTAATTGACATTAAAAAAAGGCCATCTTGAATGTGTATGGTATCATTACATGGGATGCTATATGAACTGAATTAATAACAGGAAGTGAGATGTCCATCTAAATTCATTGCTCTCTGATCCTTAACTCGAGATACAATGTGACTAACTGCCATATTTTCCTGCTACTGTGACTTTGCTGCCGGGGAGAACCGTGCCCTCACACTGTGAACCACAATAAACAACACATTAAGAGTATTTGACAATTATTTTGTCACAGCAAGAAGAAAGGTGTGAGTGTGATTACATGAATAATGAATAGTTCTCTCTCTCTCTCTCTCTCTCTCTCTCTCTCTCTCTCTCTCACACACACACACACACACACACACACACACTTGTGTGTGTGACTTGATTATACTATCATATCATCTGCAAATAGTGATACTTGGACTTCGTCCTTTCCAATTTGTATCCCTATGACCTGCTTTTGTTGTCCAATTGTTCCCGGTAGGATTTCAAGTACTGTATTGAAGAGATAGGGTGAGAGAGGGCAGCCTTGTCTTGTCCATGATTTTAATGGGATTGCTTCAAGTTTCTCTACATTTAGTTTGATGGTGGCTACTTGTCTGCTGTATATTGCTTTTACTATGCTTAGGTATGGGCCATGAATTACTGATCTTTCCAAGACTTGAAGGGGTGTTGGATTTTGTCAAATGCTTTCTTGGCATTTATCTTCTCCTTCTCCTCCTCCTCCTCCTCCTCCTCCTCCTCCTCCTCCTCCTCCTCCTCCTCCTCCTCCTCTTGTTCTTATTCTTATACTTATTCTTTTTTTATTCGATGTATTCTTTATTTACATTTCAAATGATTTCCCCTTTTCTGGCTCCCCACTCCCCGAAAGTCCCATAAGCCCTCTTCCCTCCCCCTGTTCCTCCATCTACCCCTTCCCACTTCCCTGTTCTGGTATTCCCCTATACTGCTACACTGTGTCTTTCCAGAACAAGGGGCCACTCCTCTGTTCTTCTTGTACCTCATTTGATGTGTGGATTATGTTTTGGGTATTCCAGTTTTCCAGGCTAATATCCACTTATTAGTGAGTGCATACCATGATTGATCTTTTGAGTCTGGGTTACCTCACTTAGTATGATGTTCTCCAGCTCCATCCATTTGTCTAAGAATTTCACGAACTCATTGTTTCTAATGGCAGAATAGTACTCCATTGTGTATACATACCACATTTTTTTTTGTATCCATTCCTCCTTTGAGGGACACCTGGGTTCTTTCCAGCTTCTGGCTATTATAAATAAGGCTGCTATGAACATAGTGGAGCATGTGTCCTTATTACATGCTGGGGAATCCTCTGGATATATGCCCAGGAGTGGTATAACAGGGTCCTCAGGAAGTGACATGCCCAGATTTCTGAAGAACCTCCAGACTGATTTCCAAAGTGGTTGCACCATCTTGGAATCCCACCAGCAGTGGAGGGGTGGGTGTTCCTCTTTCTCCACATCCTAGCCAACACCTGCTGTCTCCTGAGTTTTTTTTACCTTAGCCATTCTGACTGGTGTGAAGTGGAATCTCAGGGTTGTTTTGATTTGCATTTCCCTAATGATTAATGATGTTGAACAATACTTAAGGTGCTTCTCAGTCATCTGAAGTTCTTCATGTGAAAATTCTTTGTTTAGCTCTGTACCCCACTTTTTAATAGGGTTATTTGGTTCTCTGGGTTCTACCTTCTTGAGTTCTTTGTATATATTAGATATTAGCCCTCTGTCGGATCTTATTCTTATTCTCATTCTCATTCTCATTCTCATTTTTATTCTCATTCTTATTCTAGATCCTTGATGCCTCTACAGTTCTTCAAATATGTCTTCAAAGGAGTCAAAAGACAGCATCTGAATTCTGGATCTCATACTATTGTAATATCCTCTATATCCTCTTTTACCACTTAAAACTTTTGTCATAGTCTTTTTAAACATTTCTGAGCACATTTCCTGTGCCTCAGCTACTTGGTTTGTTTTATCCTCATTCCATGTCTGTTCTTGGTATTCTTATCACATTGGTGCCAATTCTTGATATGGGTTTTAATATTCTTAGATGAGGGATGTCTCTGCTTCACGAGAAGTTTCTTATAATCTCCCAGGTTCTAATAGATTGTTGAAAGAGTTCCAGGTACATTGGTGGCAGCAATTACATCCCTGTGTGTTCCTCTTCTCATTTCTATGACAGCAACACTATTAGTTTTTCATTAATGTGCTCCTACACAACTTCTGGCCCTTGGGTCTCTCACTGAAAGAGCCATAGTTATATTAAACATTTTGTTCTTGTCCCAAAGAGGAAAATCATAATGTTGAGCTGAATCTGAAATGTATGATTACATTTAATAGTTCCACTTAGACATGGGATTCATTGGATTTGTTTGTTATTCTTGTTGGATTGAATGCCTCCTTTCCTAGATTGAAGATTGCTTTCTTCTACTAAAAGCTTCTCCCAGCTCCTTGTTGGGGACCTTCTTGCAAGCCATCTACAAATATCACAGAGAGCAATATGACTTTTCACATTGAATATCAGACATGCATAAAATCTCTACATGGGAGTAATACTGCTTTAAATGATTCATGTGATTGTCAGGTCAGAATAATTTTCATTAATTTAAAGTCAATATTCTTAAAGTTTAACTATGTAAACCTAATATCATTATAACAATGGATAATCAGTGTATAGAAACTTGGGAAGGGAAGAGAGTGTTACTGTTTTGCCCTCTACACATTACTATTATAATAAGCATAAAATCTGTGTTTAAAAATCGAAAAATATGTTGCCAGCTAAAATTGACAGTAAATAGAATAAATATTTATTTTGTAATGAGACAAGATGGTTTCCAAATTATGGCTTATCAATGTGTGTTTTGAGCAACTGTTATAATTATCAACAGTAATAAAGTTAGAAGAAGTTTTACCCTGTAAAACACCTAACATGTAGCTTTCCCAAACTCAAAAGTCAGTTGATTTTACTGTAAATTTTTATCAAATAATTTTCCAAATTTGGAAAACAGGCAAGTAAAGAAATATTGATTCAAGACAGGATGATTATTAGAAGGTAGATAGATGAGTGATAGATGGAAAGACACTTGACAGATTTTAATAATTTGACATTTACCTAGTTTTCAATACATACCCATTAAAATCTGAAGACTTAATGACTCTGGATGTGTCATACCAATGTTGATATTACTCTTGGCAAGGGGCTTGAGTAAAAACAGGACATGAAATGCTTTTTTATGTAGGTTATGAATTTTTCTTCTCAGTGCCTTGCCAACATAGACAATGAGACACTAAGTCTGAAATCAAACCCATCCATTTTGTAAAATCATTATAAATATCTGTCAGTTTATTTCTAAGACCTCAGTTCCAGTTTTTTTTAAAATGAATTTTTGTTGAAATAGGTTTAGCATCCAATAAAGGGAAGGCACTGAAATGCCAAATCAATGCTTTTGGCACATGATAATCTTGTTGAAAAAATATGTAGTTAGAAAAAGAGTATAAAAATGTCTACTCCATCTTCTCTACTTAAAGTGATAATTTTATATTATCAAAGAGAAATATTATCACCACCAGTTAGATATATAATAGGACAGGATCCTAAAAATGTTCCAATTCAATGTTATTGTTTTTCTCAATTTGGAAAATTCTCACATTGAAATATGTTCTTATTTTCAAAATAGTTGTGTAAAATCAGTACTTTCTTAACATTAGCATTGTCATGACTTGATTATTATTTCTCTCATTAAGAAGGTACTCTCCTACTTGCATAATGTCTACCCCTAAGTAATTCACTGCCAACTATATTGGACAAATGATTAAATTTAGGAGTTATAGTGCCAAAAGACACATGGTTTCTTATGTACCCCATCACTGTCATATAAATTTAAGAAACATTTAAAATGTACTTACTTATTTACTCTAAATTATTCTCATCCAAAGAGTTGGTTTTTCAAGAAATGTTGTAAAAGGGATTTTATAACCCTGTCTGTATTCGGTATCAAGTAGTCCCACTGGGGAGATGGGAATGAATATTCCAAGGAGAGTAGTTTTGTACTAGTACACATTGTAGGCTGGGAATTGTAGGTAAACACCATCTTTCCAAATTTATAGCAAAAACGTGCTGACATTTGGCAGGTTATAATCTTATGATTTGTATAAACTGAGCCTTTGCCAGAAGGCAATTTTCTGGCAAGATTTTCTTATAGACATGTTTAAGATACCCAGGGAATTACTACACAACTACGAATTTTGGGTGAAGACCTAGCTGTAAGAAAAAGAAGGATTTTCATGGCAATAAGTGTCCCATAACAGACCAGAGAGCACTAAAAATGTTGTTCCACAGTTTATTCAGCCCTATTTTCTCTCTCTTAAAAGAGGAACGGAAAAGAGAAAGAATACATGCCATAATTCCTTCATGTAATGTCCTTTAAACTACATTGCCATCTTTTAAATTTCTTCCCTTAGTAATATCCAAATTAAGCCCTATTTCTTCTAAGTTTTATATATTTTCTCAGACATGTCACGCTTTGTTATCACAAGAGTACCAGAACAGTTTTTGACATCTTGGGAGTAGGCTAGATTAGCTATTGCAATGATCTTCATGTTAATATAATAGGTCCTAAAGTATAGGAAATATCATTTGGTATGTTGACAGTTTCAAATGCATACTATTAATTTCAGGATAATAAGACATGAGAAGATAACTTGAAATGTGTGACAGATCTAAAAAAAAAAAAATAATAACAACAACGCCCTTTCAAGAAACACAAGCCATGAAGCCATGCATGACATTTTAGGTCTTTGAGAGAACATGTCACGAGGGAATAGCAGACAATAGGTGGGTGAAAAAATAGAAATCTAATGAGTTATTTGAAATCTACTGTGGACTTTTGAATATTTAAAAATCTTTAAAAGGTCAGAGTAAAAGGGCCTTTCTACTCATGCACAACTTTTTCTGTCTTTAATTGACTACTCAAGGAAAACACAGAAGATATTGTGGCATAAAAGAATAACATTTTTGGTGTTGAAGGCATATATAGGTGATGATATACTGTTTGTGAGACAGGCAAGAAAAAATAATATACTTCTTTGGAAACCCTTTTCTATCCAATTGCATGCCAGATACAAGACAAAGATTGAATATAATCAGGATTGAGGGAGAGACATACCAATAAATATCTACTTTAGAAGTCTGTAAGCATATTATCAGAAACAGAGAGACTGAAGTTGGAAAGAACTAAGGCCCTCCCATGGTGACAACATGAGTCTTTCACTGATGAACTAGAATTAGTGGAATGGAGCACATAAAGACCAAAAATTCCTCCTTGTTTAGGTTTCCATTTTTTATGATAAAGATAGCTAATATAATTTTGCTTGTGGAATACGTATCCAATAGGAGAACCAAGACAAGAAATATGAAAACAATTTCAATTTGATATCTGGCTTGGTCATTTGCTGATTGGAATTTGCACAAGTTTACTTACTGCAATCGCCATTGTTCAGCAACAAAACTGCATAACTTTACTGATACTGTGCATTTATTGTATGTAAAAATCACTTCTAGCCATGAAGTATCAAAGAAAGTGATGTTACTTGGACCCAAGTATAACGTCTTTCACTGTGGAAAGAATACAGAAACCTGAGAGGAGGTGTAAGGTATAACTTCATTGATAATGATGGAATGTAATGACTATATAGGAAAAATTCACAATAATAAATTCTTTGCTTTTCCCCTCCCTTGAATTATCCCTTGTTTTTTAATCCTTGAACATTATATGAGTTACAAGCACCAGAATCAAATTCTTGTAACAGCCTAGGTTGTCATCCTCTACCATCTAGTAAAGAAAGGTTAAGAGGTGACCCATAAAGCATATTGACAATTTAGAGAGATAAAAGGTAGAAGGGCATTAGCAATCACATGTTTTTTCCATTGAGGGCATTGGTTCGTTTTGTCAGCTCATCACAGTTCCATAGTCTTCCTGTAACATATTTCAGCTTTTATAAATGTACTCAACCAGAGCAGTAAGAGGGAGGTTGTGCATTATATCAGCGCATTATAGAGAGATTTATTTTAGCAGATGGTTCAAGGTATGGTCATCAGCAAGAGATCACCTGGCTTCTGCATAATAGTATCTTTGCTGTTATCAGCCTTTTGCTGAACCTCCATTCCCCATCCTATATAAAGGGAGATTACTGCTACTAGTTGCTTAATAGAGTGATTTTTTGAAGACTGATTCAATATATGTAAGGGCAAAGCATAGTATCTGAAAGAAGAATAGCTCATGCATCAACTTGCCTATTATTATTCTATGTGGTTTGATTGTCAAGGGATTTTTTTTCTCCTGAGTTGGCCTGTGGAGTTTGGGCTTGGAAAATGTCACTTCCACACCTATAAAATTAAGTTGTGCATTGGATGATACACAGTTAAAACAACCCCCCTTGTTAAAGTTGGTGGTACTTCCAAGCCTTAGAGAAACAGTCAATCAATTTTTTAGTCCCTAATTACTATATCCCTAGTTTCACCATTCTAGACAGATTAACAGTTTCTTAGATTTTCTTGTACATAATTAAATATTTTGTGTATTTAGAGAGTTGTGCAACCAGCATTGCAATCTAATTTTATAACACTTTTTACTGATCTCAACGGAAATTCTCCTTTCTTCCTATCATTTGTTCTTAAACCCATGTCTTCCAGCAACTGACAACCTGAACTCTATATTTTCCCTAGAGAATTGTGCACATTGAACCAGGAAAATTTAATAGAAACTTATCACATGATGGTATACTAGAGATTGTCTATCTATAGCCTGATTCAAAAGAAGGGTAATTATTAAAAAAAAAAAAAAAAAAACTGGATAAGCCCAGCTAGGGATGGTGTGATGTATATGCTTTCCTGTCATTTGGAGGTGAGGAAAGGGGGATGAAGTTCAATGTCATCTTCTGTTACACAGGGAGTTTGAGGGCAGTCAAATGTATAGAAAAGTATCTTAGGAAACAAAATAGAAGAACCAAAAATATAGAGCAAGAGCAAGAAAAGAGCTCTATTCCAAAGAGAAGGAGCTTCAGAAATTAAAAGGGAAGTGATAGAGAACACCAGAACTGTTTTGAAAAAAAGATGAATAATTCTGAAAAGAAGTAAACCATGCCAAAAGCAGCTCCAGCTACACTGCAATCTAGATATGGAGTTAAACAGAAGCCTAATAAGCTTAGTGAAAAGAGATTGGCAGCTGTAATATTTCCAGGACAATGCCCATAGTTCTCATATATCTTAAATACAGTTGTATGTTTTGGTAAGACAATAATTTCTCTACTAGACAGGACAACAGTGCAGAGGAAACTATTTTGTCAGTATATGACTCAGCAGGTATTAACCAGACATCATTGTGATAAGGAACATACTATATACAATTGAGTTTCCCTGGGGGCCTGTAAACAATTCAGGGACATGCTTTTAAAAATGTATTTGTTTAAGAATTTTATATATGCATATAATGTGTCTTTATCAAATCCACCCTTCATTCTTCTCCTCTAGCTTCTGGGATACCATCTATGACCACTTTTCCCTCTTAACTTCCTGTACTGTTTTTTGAAGCCATTACAGTCACTTACTGCTATCCATACATATATTGGTGGGGGTTATCCACTGGAGCCTGGGCATTTTGTTGGGAACTTTATCCTCGAAAAAAACCAATTGTCCTTCTCACAGCATGAAATATCTCATCAGCTAGCTGTGGAACTTCCTAAGGGCCTCCATCTTCTAAGCTGGAATTTTGACTGTGATGATCTTGTGAAAGTCTTATACATAAAGTCCCAGATAAGGTGAGTATACAAAAAGCACTGTTTTATAATGGTCCTCTACAATCTCTGGCTCTTACAATCTTTCCATGTCCTGTTCTGTGATGAGTCTGATTTTAGCTTGCCTCAGCACCAGGGCAAGACACAACATTGGGAAGCAATTGTGAAGATTAAAAGGGACACACATTGATATGTCAAAAGGTTTATCTCATGCAGTGAAATTCCTAAGGAAAAGAAATTTCATTTTGCACACCTGGTAATGTATTTTATCAATATACAATAACAATAGGATTGGAAAATTTGGAGCATGTGGTCTGTGGGTAGATCACTTTTGGAGCTACTGATTGACTGCTACAGAGTCTGTGAAGTGCATCTCTTCTACAGAGAAATGAATACCTAGGAGATTTTGAAACTATGAAGACAAATTCTGTTCCTAGACAGATTTTATTGTTGTGGTTATGTCCCACACACCCAATAAAAGTGGAAGACTTCCTGCAGCTAGAGTGTTAGTCAGCATAGGGAGAAAGAAGTCCTGGGAGACTGAAAGAACCTGTGGAACCTGCAGACTTCACAGGTAAGTGTAAATGGCTAATGGGTTCCAACTTGGTATGCAAAGAATGCAGCTACTAAGCTAAAGAAAACTATGGTGGACATTGGACATTTGTTCAGTTCAGGCGTAATCCCAGCGTAAGAGAAAGAAAAGATAAGGACTCAGAAGTAAGATTGGCCTTCCACCTCTGCATAGAACCTGTGCATAGTTTCTAATATTAAGGGTGTAAAATAATTGAAATGTATAAAATTCTGGAGGATTTTAAAAAATTACTTGAAAAACTGTTTACTCACCCCATAGTATATACAGATATGCTGCTGCTAAAATCCCTTCCCTAGAAGGGGCATAAATTAATATCTACCCCCTCAAGATTCTGACATGATTACACCAAAATTTATACTGAGAAATCAATAAATTGGATTTCCTTATAGATTTTAGGTGAGGGGTTAGTTACAGGCATGCAGGCATACCTTCCTAAACTAGTTACTCTTAAAAAGCTTCAACCAACATCAATAATGCATTCCCTATAGCGCCACTGATAAATAGATATCCCCTCTAGTCTTTGTTGACCTCTATATTCAAGATTTGGCCCAATGCTATGTACACAGTAGTGACAGTCACTGACAAGACAACTGGACAATTTCACTCCTCCAAGTTTCAGATGAAAGCCAATAAAATTGAGGGTAAAGGGAAAAATAGACAACAAAATTTGTATTATAAATGAAAAAGTCAAACATAAAAAAAGACTTCTGTAAAGGAAATGAAACAATGACTGACTCAATTGAAAAGTACAGTGGAAAGCATCATTAATATACAAGACCAAGTAAAAGAATAACTTTCATGGGTGGAGGACAAATTAGAGACAAAATGACATTAAAGTTGCATAAAAAAGTTAGCAAACATGATCAAAACTTCCAAAAACTATACTGTACATTATTTAATGGATCAAACCCAAGAATCTATTGTATAGAAGAATGTACTCAGAAAAATCAAGAGATGAGAAATTTCATCAATTAAATTATAGCAGAAAAAATTAAAATTGAGTAAAGAATGAATATCCAAACTCAAGATACCCTTATGACAAATAAATATGATCAGAGAAAACCAGAATAGAGCATGTCACAATCAAAATATCAAAAATATAAATCAAAATAATCTTATAAATTGAAATGGAAAAATATACAAGTGCTGAAATATTAGAATAACATAGGATCATCATCTATCCTCCAAAGAAAGCAGGTATAAGATGGTTTTTGAAACCCTGAAAATAAATATTTGAAAACTATGGTATCTATATGTAGAATGGAACTATGTTGAAAGTGGTTGAGAAATATGAATATTTCATAACCTGAACAAATTATGGAAGTCTTTGTTATCTGTGGGGGTTTCTTGAACCTCGAATCTCCAAATGTAAGGACTGCCCTGGATGGAAATGAAGAACAGCAGGGGTAGGACAAGAAACCCATGTCTAATCCAATGAGGTCGAGCTCGGCTGCCGGAGTGGAGTCTCATGTTCTGGAATTGGGGACAAGGTGGGTGGTCCCAATGTCCTCCGGAGCTTAATAGAGCACGGTCCTGTCAGGGTTGACGTGTATGAAGAAGAGTTATCTTTAGGTGGAGGGATGAAAGGTTTAAGGTGAGATAGATGGACCCAATGAGGAAATCCTTCAAGTTTAGCAGCTGTAGGGGTCACGAGAATCACCTTAAAAGGGCCCTGCCATTTGGGAGAGAGGGGTGAGGGCCGATGATCTGGAGGGGATAGGAGGACTTGGTCTCCAATGTTGACAGGCAGTGGACAGGAGACAGTCTGTGGCTGCGGTAGGTGGTGGTCAGCAAAGTCCCATAGGAGAGAGCGAAGGTGGCAAAGCAATGGGGTGAGTAGGTGGTCTGGGAGGGGAGAGAATTTAGGTGAGAGACCAGGAGTTAAAACTGGACGTCCATACATGAGTTCAAAGGGTGAGATAAGAAGAGGTCGCTTGGGGAGAGCTCGTAGCCTGAAAAGAGCTAGAGGTAGGAGTTTTACCCAGTCAAGGTGAAGTTCCTGTGACTGCTTGGCAAGAGTGGTTTTTAAAGAGCGATTAGTTCTTTCTACCTTACCTGAAGATTGAGGATGGTAAGGAATGTGAAAATGCCAAGGGATATTTAAGGCCTTGGATAAACTCTGAGAGATCTGGGAAGTAAATTCAGGACCATTGTCTGACTGAAGGGAGGTTGGAACACCAAATCGGGGGATGATCTCTCGGAGGAGGAGATCAGACACTGTCTGAGCCCTTTTGTTAGTGGTAGGAAAGGCTTCTACCCACCCCGAGAAGGTGTCCACCAATACCAGGAGGTACTTGGAACGCTTGACTGTAGGCATATGGGTAAAGTCAAGCTGCCAGTCAGTTCCAGGAAGGGAACCTCTAGCCTGATGGGTGGGGAAAGGGGTACTACAATACCTCGAGTTAGAATCTGACATCTGACAGATTTTACAAGAAGCAGTGATAGATTTTAAGAAATTTAAGTCTTCAGGAGTAGGCTGTAAGTGGGTCTTAACAAAAGAAGATAATGCTCGGCTGTTAGGATGAAAGAGCTGGTAAGGATAGGATAGAGTTTGGCCAGTGTCAGAGGGTGGAGGTAGAGATGTGGGTTGTAGTCTAAGGATGTCTTGGGGAAGGTGAAATGAGTTTAGCCCCCTAAGGGCTGCAGCTCTAGCTGCCTCATCAGCTCGGTTGTTTCCCTTAGATACAATAGAGTCATCCGTCTGGTGAGATCTGCAATGGACAATCCCAATAGCTGTGGGGAGATGGGAGGCCTTTAGCAAGGCTAAAATATGGTTTGCATTAGTTATTGATCCTCCAGTTGTGCTAAGTAACCCACGCTCTTTCCAGATAGCAGCGTGGGACAGGAGGATATGGAAGGCATATTTAGAATCTGTGTAAACATTGAGGGATTGTCCCTGTGCCAGTTGAAAGGCACGGGTGAGAGCTATCAGCTCAGCCTGTTGATTAGTGGTGTGTGCAGGAAGGGCCTGTGCCTCTACCACCTCGGTGTCTGACACTATGGCATAGCCAGCTTTTCTAGTCCCTTCATATAGAAAGGAGCTTCCATCTGTGTACCAAGTATAAATGGCTTGAGGCAATGTGCCCTCCTGTATGTGTGAAGGATGAGGTAATAGTTGCTCTAAAGTCTCAGTGCAGGAATGAGACAGGGAGTGGTTAGTATTAGGTCGGGGGAGAAGAGTAGAAATATTAAGAGGAGGACATGATTGAAAGGTGAGCGTGGAATCTTCTATTAGCGCTACCTGGAGAGAAAGAACTCTAGAGGGAGGTAGAGTCTGCAGGCCTTTGTAGGTTAGGAGCTGTGACAGGTTGTGAGAAGAGAGCACAGTTATAAGAGACCCCAAGGTTAATTTCTTTGATTCTCGAATAAGAAGTTCAGCATCCACTAAGGCACGAATACAAGGTGCCCATCCCTGGATGGTTAAATCCAGTCTTTTTGACAAGTATGCTACAGGTGCAAAGGAAGGTCCCAGTTGATGGCCTAAGACTCCAAGGGCAAATCCCTCTTTTTCAGTTACATAGAGGGAAAAAGGGCGAGTCAGGTCAGGGAGATGTAAGGCTGGGGCCTTAAGGAGAGCCTGTTGGAGCCTCTGAAAGGGTTTGGCAACAGATACGAGAAGAGGTTCGTGGGTGGGGCCTAATGCTGCCTCATATAAGGGTCGAGAGAGGAGGGAGAAGGAAGGAACCCAAGAACGTAAAAAGCTAGCCATTCCTAGGAATGATAAAATCTCTTCCTTTGTAGAAGGAACAGTTAAAGACTGAATTAGGTTTTTTCTATCTAAGGTAATAGCCTTATGGGTTGGGGTAATTGTTAATCCCAAATAAGTAACCTGAGGAATGGACAGTTGAACTTTAGAGGGAGAGACCCTGTAGCCTCGACTGGAGAGGAAATTTAGGAGAGTAGAGGTGTCAGCTTGGCTAATTTCTAGAGATGGACTACAGACAAGGACATCATCTACATAAAGAAGAATTTTAGATCTGGGGAGAGATAAAGAAAGTAAGTCAGAAGCTAGAGCCTGGCCAAATAGGTGTGGGCTGTCGGAATCCCTGAGGTAAAACAGTCCAGGTAAGTTGGGTAGAAAAGTGGGTGTCAGTTGGTGGAAGAGGCTTAATATCCCAGGTGTTTCTCGTATCCGGGCCAACAGCACCAATGAAGGAGTCAGTGAACACGGACATGGTATAGAATAGAGTTTATTCAGAATAGGGGATGGGAGTTAGTGGGAAGAGAGAGAGAGAGAGAGAGAGAGAGAGAGAGAGAGAGAGAGAGAAGAGAGAAAGAGAGAGAGAGAGAGAAGAGGCCGGCCATGACCACGTGGGGGGGGGGAAGAGCCCCAAGGGGCAGAGAGGTGAGAGTATGTGGGAGAGCGGTGAGCAAAAGAGAGAGAGGAGGAGCAAGTAGTCCCTCTTATAGTGGGCCAGATCTCTGGGGCGGGGCACTGTCTATTGCCAGGTAGGTGTGGGGTGGAGCTTACACAAAACCCCAACACCAATCCCATGCTGCATTATGTTCCCACAGGACTATTCTTCATAAGAAATAAAGTAGTCTCAATCATAAGAACAACAGATAAGATTTGATGAAAAGTATATATGAGTCAAAGCCAGCTTGTAAGGAATATATCATGTTATCTAAGTAGCACAGCATAAAATTAACATTTAAAATTAATGGACTATCTGTATTACAATTGTTACCATTCAAAGAACTCTGGGTGAGAGGAGGAATTCATTACAAACAACTTCAAAAATACCTAACCAAAGAGGTCAAAGATATCTATAATAAAACTTGAAGTCATCAATGCAATAACTTTTACTAGACACAAGAATTTAGAAAGATCTCCCCTGATAAATCATAAGAAAAGAAGACTATGTAGCCTGAGAATAATCTTAGCCAAGCATTCATGAGGCAAGACATTAATGTCTTGAACATATAAAAAATTCGAAAAATTAACATAAATTCTTCTAAATAATTGCATAAATAAATAGGCTAGTAAAATAACTGAATAGATATTTTCAAAGGATAAAAAACACAAATGTCATTAAAAAAACAACACAAATGTCCCAATATTTCAAAAGTGTTCGTTATTCTTACCCATCAGGGGAAAACAATTGAAAACTGGTTTTTATTCTATTTCTCACATCCAAAATGGCCAACAACAACAACAAAAAAATATGGAGAAAGATGAACTTTAATGGATTGCTTCTGAGAATATAAAGTGGGTCATGTATCCATTATGGAAGTTAGTGTAAAAATTCCTCAAAAATGCAAATGAATAAAACTAACATAGAACACAGTTGTACTACACCTTTGTATATTCTTGAGGAATTCTAAGTCAGAACAGAGAAACATGGACACCCATATTTATTGCTTGAATATTCAAATCTTCTAAGTAATGCAATCAGACCTGATGTACATGCACAGATGAGATACCACAATTTTTATATATATGCACTATGGAGATTTTCAATGCAATATACCAGTGATGAACTCTTACCTCATTGCATGTACAAAATTAATACAAAATAAATAAATACATAAATAATAAAGATAAAATAAAAAAACTCTTTAGAGAAACATAGGTAGGTATGGTGAGTCAACCTAATGACTTCCTTCTGAAGTTTAGGGATATCTTCAAATGTTTTTGGCTTCGTTTCATTGGTTTTTGCTCACATGGAAGCAAAGTATGGATCCACTTGCACCTGGAGCCTCTAGCAGCTTATGGTATTGTGAATAAGAGGAATGGGGTCTTTTCTTCCTCAGAACTACTCCTATTACCATGACAGATGCAAAAAACAGAATTGTGCCTAAGAGTGAAATAGACTATGTTCTCTCAGCTTGCAATGAGGTTTTTGTTTTTTTATTTTTTTCCTGGCAATGTTATTGTATCTTCACCTATTCACTACCAACACAATATGCTACTGAGCAAAAAATTGAATATCCAGGAATATTTTTCAAAGTTCCTACATAAGGAAAAAAAAGTTTGTAATTTTTGTTTCTGTAGATGTAAAAAGACTTCTTCATTTGATGTCCTGGGTCAGATTCCACTATTAGGGTTAATCAAAAACAAAAACAAAAACAAAAAAACAAAAACAAAAAAAACACTTCTAGTTCAATCAGAGTTAGGGTAGACTCTACAATGTTTATTTGATGTTTTGGTATGCTGTATCTTGCATCACTAAAATATGTTTTCTAACAGGACTAAGTGAAATTGAAGTGAAGTAAAAATGCGAAAGAAGTAAAAGCACACAAGTTGTGCAGTTAGACACTGAAGCTATCAAAGTCAATGAAAGGAACCAGAAAAGGCCTTCATGAATTATAGAATAGAATGAAAAATGGGACTAAGAGTACTAATGACAAGTATTAATAGTGATTTATCATTTATTAACAGTCTATCCAATGCCACTTTTGCCTTAGTATTGAAATTTTTGACTTTCTAAACAAAATAAAATGATGACTAACACTTACTTTTTTAAAAACTTGGAGTGGAAAGATGGTTGAGAAGCTCAATTTTGAACACCCTAATGATACCTGAAAACTATCTGTAATGGAGTCCCACATTATCTCACACTCTCTTCTGTCCTCCGTGGGTACTGCACGTATGTGATACAAATACATTTAGATAAGCACTCATACATATAAAACAAAAATCTCAAGAAGAAAAAAACTTAAATGTATGACTGCATGATAGTAGGATGAGATGGTGGGAGACCAAACCAACCTGCTACTCCTATCAATTATGGGGTACTTTTACATCTAGAGAGATAAGAAAGAATGTAGGTATTCATAGATCTGAGATAAATTGGTCAAATGATGAAGACACAGGCTGTTTTGCTGATGTAAACATAAATGGTACAGTTCTTTAGCACTGCACGTTGCCACAGCTGTTCATTTAGTTGAATAAAAGAAAATGCAAATTGCCATGTCCATAAAGTGAATGCAAGTGTGCTCAAGGTTGCTGACGAAGTGTACAAGTTCAGAACTCCAGCAATTAAAGAACAACAACAACAGAGCAGCAACAATGCCTTCTGTCTTATTGGATGGAAGATGTGATTTCAACAATTTGTAGGGATCCATTTTTCTGTGAGCATACCAGTCAAACCACGTATTTCAGGAACATCTGGGCAATAATGTGTTCACTGATATCTGAGGCAGAGACAAGCTTGTAGTTATTAAGTCTAGCAATAAGTTAGATAAGGATATCAGGTAATATATAAACTTCTCTTTTCTTTTTTTTTCTTCTCATATCCTTTTCTGATATTACAGTGGATCATTTTATTCCTTGTGAGCAAAATAAAAATGCTATAATTCCACATGACTCAGTCCTCATCTTCTTATCTTTTACTTTGCAGTCTCCCTAGAACCTTCCATTCATGCCAATGGAATCAATTATCATCCATATGCAGTTAACTTCCACATACTGAGTTCCAAATTGGAGATTTCTTTTTTTTTCCAGAGCAAGTTTCCATCTGTCTCCCCAATATCACTTTGTAAGTACTGAAATACTGTTGCAAATTCAGCTTGCCTCAATATACTCCCATCCCCTCATCCCCTAATTTTGTTCTGTCACCTTGCCCTTTCACTTGTGTCTCTAGAAATCTCATCTCTTTAAGCAGCACTATCACTTAGAAATTTAGGTATACCACAAACTTCAGGCTCCTCTTTTATATCTCTATCTCAACAGATTATTTATTAGAAATATAAGCATAACTTAAACCAACAGAGTAACATCTAGTTTAGTATTTCCTCTTGAGTCCACAGTAATAAGGCTCTAAGAGTCTAGTAAGCAAAGATACAACAGATTCAAACTAACCAGGCCTATCTTTTCTATATTTAGTCACCAGTATTTGTTCATAATTCATTCCCAAAGGGAATGGGAAGGGAACATGTACTAAAGGGGAATTGTTAAAACTGGGCTGTACTCCCAGAGAGCTAATTTAAAAATGTTGAGATCTTAATTACCTCTCACTTTCAAATGTGAGACAGGTGGATCCCTATAAACTGAAGGTCAGCTTGGTCTACACAGTGAGTTCCAGGCCAGCCAGGGCTGTATAGTAAGACTCTAATTCAAAATTAAATGAAAGTGCTGAAGAAAAAAAGGCACTAAGAATTCACTCATTAAGATACCTGCCAGAAAGTATGGCTAGACACCTCTGGAAGATATCACTGACATTACCGATTTGTAAATCAGCCTTTTTGTGGCTCTCCCAGACCCTTGCTTCCTGGTTTGCTTTAGAGGACAAGTACAGTGAGAACAAAGAATCAGATTCAAGATGATTCCTTCAGTGTAGTTGGCTTCTTTGCATGTTTCCTTCGACAAAAGAATATACTGGGACATTGTCTCTGTACCATGTTCTGAGAATTTCTGACTTTGTCTGATATGCTTCCTATATTTGGGCATCATGGACAACTTAAGGTCAGTAGGCTAACTTAAGTGCTACAGACAATCTAGCACGCAGGTAATGAGAGGGTGAAGGATGCTGAATTGTAAATGAATTCTTTCAATATTCTAACAGTCTTTCATTGAAGTGAGGGCCTTGATATTGGAATATCACCATTCTTCACAGACACATTGAAAAACATTTTACTGTCCCTGATTCTAAGAATCACAATGTTGTCTCAGTTACATTAGCAATCAATAATGCCTTCACAGCCTTTAAAAATCTCCCTGATTAGTAAGGAAGAACAATTCACATCTAGAATTTTCTAATCCCAAACAGTAGTTAACTATGTAAATAAACACATTCACTGGTCTTCTGTGAAACAAAAATCATTGATCTATAAGGCACCCAACAGTTTGATGTCTATTCTACAGGCAGTCTCAATAACCATGAAAAATAAACAGAGAGATGGGAATAACTCCTACCAATAGCACGAAGTACTGGACTGCACTTACTGCTGAGATTAGAGAACAGAGCTACCATTACTGGCAAGAATAAAAAGATGTTAAGTCATATGTCTATTTGTTACCACCTCCTGTTTACCTAAAAATAAAGTAAAAATTAGGACATGAAGGAGATTAGAAGACTTGGCTTTCTGCAACGATGATCTTCATCACTAAAACTATCAGTAATGGAAAGTTATGCTTGTTAATTCAAAACTGAGATGGATACCATAAAATTGCCCATGTTTTAATAGAAGAAAGTGATGAGAGGCCTATGGAATGTGTCCAAGACTTCATCAAAATGCAAAAAAGGAGATTCAATAGGTGTGGCTGAAGGCAGTTTCTAGATAAAGAATAACAAGCCTTTTATGCTTATGTCCCACTGAGTTAGACTCCACATTAAAGAGAAACCAATGCACCTTCATTACTTCACACATTTCCTTATTGTGATTCTTTTCCTTCAGATATTATTACCCATTTAGTGGACTGAAGACTTAGAGAAGTAAAAATGTATAGCTTTTGGGATACTACCATTTTTCTTGATTCACAACTATATTAAGATTATGAAACCATGCATTGACGATTATCTTTTTTTTTTTTACTTTTCCCCATTTTATTGGATGAGGAAGATAAAAGAAAATCTCAAACCTTCACACTCTCACTAACTGCATGCTAGCTTGTCTGTAGTACTTAAGTTAGCCTATTGACCTTTTGTTGTACATGATCCACAAATCTCAAACCATTCAAATAACTATATAATATATTCTCATATATGTCACGAATAGAAATACAGTTAAAAAGTGAATATATAGGACAGTATTCTTTAGTTGTTATATCAAATTGAAATTTGGTGCATGGTATATAGCTCAGAGATTAAGTATAATATGTAAATTGGACACATCTGAGCTATAAAGTATGAATATAGTATGCTGTTCTTCATGACTTACTCAATGATGTAATATGAAGCAAGAGGAAAAGAATTCTATCTCCTAGGTCTTTTTTTTAAACAGTATTGATCTAATAAGCTACGTTTTGAAATCTTACTTCACAATTTTTTTCTTAAAAATTACGGTTAAAACATATCATTTTCTACCTTTGAAGAAGTAACAAAGAATCACAAGTCATTTAAAATTTAAATGTTAAGTTTTTAAAGTTTTGGAATATGGCCTGTGTTACAGATACACTTATGTTCTCAAAGCATAAATACATATAAAATATCAGTTTTCATAGGACTTCATGTACCAGCCCCAAGATTATCCAATGACTGCAGGTAATATGAATTATATCTAACAAGAAGGTTGCCCTCCAATGTAGAGTACATCACACTCTTCTCACAATGTGAAATTGCCAGTGCAATTGAAAGTAGAAGCCATGTGCTCCTCCTCAAAGTTGTGTGCGCCTTGTCAGTGGCTTAAACCATGTGAAAGAATTTATTTTTACTTCCAATCAGCCCCAGGTACAAAATTAATATAAAGTGGAACAAAAAGCTAAATGTAATTGTCAATGCTATGAAACACTTAAGAGGAAATTATAATCATAAATATTTGGTAATTTTGGTTAGGCAATAGTTTCATCATTATGACCACTAAATCATAAGCAACAAAAATTTCAAATATGTCAAAGGGGAATATAATTGAATGCTTTTCTGTGTTAAAGAACACTATCAATAAAAGAGATACCTCACAGGATGAGAAAAAGACTAATGAATTAGAGTATAACTTAAAAGTACGCAATATATGCATGTATCTTATCATTAAATAATAAAAGTAAAAATGGCAAAATATGTGAATAGATCCATCTCCAAAAATGGTGCACAAGGAAGCAAGAAAGTTGCAACATTTTGAGAAACCCCATATTCAAATGTATTTTTCCATTTTTTCTCCCTCTTGTTTCTTTTTTCTATAAGAACACAGTTGAGTGATGCAAAAATTACAGCCATACATCAAAATTAATGAATCCTTTCACAAGCCAACTGGGGAGTGAGCAAAGTAAGATATATACTAAGCTATGTCATTTAAATAAAGAGTAAAAATGGTTACTTTTAAACTACACATAAAAGATGCAAACATAGAGGGTTAGACTATAAAAACAGAAATATATAAATACTTAACAATTACTTATTTTCCAAAACAACAAATGGATTAGACACAGAAGCAGCATTAAAGATGTCCTTTAATCTTTGGTTATAGATAATTTAATATTGTTTTAATATTCTAGAATGATAAATGTCATACATGTAATATGTTTCATAACAATATGGGTATTCAACACTCTGAAAAAATACACATTTATTTCACAGAAAGAAACATGATGTTCAATGAATGGAAGTGAAAGAAACAAGTAATGACCTCTGACTTCAGAAGCCCTTCAGGTAGTTTGATGCATTTGTATCAATACCCTTTGCATGTAGAAGGCACTCTAAACTCTGGAGAAGATGCTTTCTCAAGGAGTAAGACTGGACTACTTATATGTATTTTGAAGCCACATACACTTAATCATGTGATTGAATTTTTTTACTCTGACCCTGATGCCCAGACTATGGTGAAAATCCTATCAGAACTAATAATAAATTTCACAATTCTTAGCAGTTTTAACTGCAGCAACCCAAAGAATTGATGAGGCCTGGAAAAAAGTTCTGCCTTTAAACTAAAGGCTATACATTCAAGTCACCTTCAAAGTAATCTTCTAGGGCAAACTTCTACCTTGCATTTATATGCAGTTAATGAGTAGTAGAAATCCCTTTGAGGATTCCTAGATACTTTCATTTTCACAGAATTAAAATAAAATTGCAGATTAACTTTGAAGGGCATTTTTCTGGTATTGTTTTTGCTAGCAATCCATGCATGAAGAACAATGGATTCTATGTCAATATATGGTTTAAATTGTTGAACTGACAAATTCATAAACTTGTATTTCTCCACAAGAATTTGACATGGCTTCTGAACCCTTGTAATATCTCAGAACATGTCAGTTTAACACTGGTGTGTATAATTTTTGAATGTAGAGGCAAAGACTGGTAAGAAATTTATATTCACAGGAGGACATTTGAAAGTAATTGGTAAATGTTTATTTCAGTAATTGAATTTTAAAAGATACATGTTTCCTATGTAAAGTTTAAGATGATAGACAAACTTTCTTCTCTAATTTATAATTTTAATTTTTATCAATATAGATATTTTCATACAATATATTCTCATCAGGGTTTTTCTTCCCCTAATTCTTCCTAGAATCTTCCCATTTTTTCCACCCACCCAAAGGCACACCCTTTCTTTCTCTTTCTTATTTCAAACCAAACAGGCCACAATAACAACAATAAGAAATCAGAAAAGAACAAAACCAATAAACAGAAAAAGGAACCAAAGGAAAAAACAAGAAGCACATAGAGATTCAGAGACACACATTCTCACAATCAGAATTCCCATAACAAGAAAAAATCAGAAAACATAATCTATAAACAAAATATTTGTAAGGTTAAAAAGCAGACAATCCATTTTGCGACAAATTAAACTATATTACATTAAAAAACATTACAAAATATGACTGAGTGCATCCATTTTGTGTTTCCATCTATTGCTGAGTATGAGGCCTGTCCGTAATGTAGTTTGCCCCAGATAGACTCTATTGGAGAAAATTTTTAATTTTTCCTTTGCAAGCGAGTATTGATTGTAAGTATCTTCTGGGTTAGGGATGGGAGCTTTTGTTCATTTCCACTCTCAGCACTGGAATCCCAACTGATGTAGATCTGTACAAGCCCTGTGCACACTTTCAGAATCTCTTTGAGTATTTAAGTGTGTCGGCCCTGTTTTTATCTAGAAGGCTTTGTTTTCTTGATATATTTGTCCCCAGTGGCTCTTACAATCTTTCCAGTTGTTCCTGTGAAAAGTTCCATGATTCCTGAGTAGAGAGGTCTACTGGATACATCCCATACTAGACTGAGTGTTCCAAGACTTCTCACTCTGCACTGTCTAGTTGTAGATCTGCAACTTTGTAAGAATGATGGCATCCTATGTCCTGTAGAAGCTTTCCAGTTTAATGACACCCATTTATTAATTATTGATCTTAGTGCCTGTACTGTGTCCTTCTCAGAAATTCTCCTCCTGTGCCAATGTGTTCGAGGCCATTCCCTGCTTTCTCTTCTATCAGATTTATGCTATCAGGTTTTGTGTTAAGGTCTTTGATCCATTTGGTGTGATAAGCATGGATCTATTTGTACTTTATATATGCTGCCTACCAGTCTGACCAGCACCATGTTTTAGTGATGTCATTTTTCTCAGTTTCTATTTCTAGCTTCTTTATCAAAAATCAGGTATCCACAAAGTGTGGATTCATATCTGTGCATTCAATTCAATTCCATTTATCAATATGTGGCAGTCCTAGAGATTTAAGTCAGTTTGCAAAGTTTAATGTGAATTTGAACACTATACTTAAAAAAAGATATTCCAGAAGAATATGGGAGCACATCTGTTATGAGGCAAGGAATGTTAAATATTTTAATGGCCCTGCTTAAGAAGTCTAGACTAGTGGTTAAGAAGTGCTACATAATGCCCCCTTTCAAGCTCACATCTGTCTAATTCATTATGTTCAGGTGGTTTGGTTTTTTTGTTTTGTTTTCTTTGTTTGTTTTTTTGTGTGTTTTACTTATTCCCCTGCTTGGTATCCACAACCCCCTTCAAGCAATTCAAATCCCTCTGAGGCTAAGTGCTTCCTCTCCCTCTAAGGCCAGATAAGGAAGCCCAACTAGAAGAACATATCCCACATACAGGCAACAGTTTATGGGATAGCCCCAATTCCAGTTGTTTAGGACCCACATGAAGACCAAGCTGTACATCTGCAAGGAGGCCTAAGTCCAGCCTGTGTCTGCTCTTTGGTTGGCTATTCAGGCTCTGAGAACACCAAAGGTCCAGATTAGTTGAGTCTGTTGGTCTTCCTGTAGAGGTTCCTATCCCCTTCAGGGCGCTCAGTTCTTCCCCCAACTCTTCCATACGTGTCCCTGAGCTCCATCCAACGTTTGACTGTGGGTCTCTGCAATTGTTTTAGTCAGTTGCTGAGTAGAATCTCTCAGAGTACAGTCATGCTGGGCTCTTCTTTACAAGCATAAATCATAAATAGTGCCAGGTATTCATTGCCCTTGTAATGGATCCCAAGTTTGGCCAGTCATTGGTTAGCCATTCCTCCAGTCTCTACTCTATGATCTGCCCTGCATTTCTTTAAGAGAGAATATTTGGGGTCGAAAATTTTGTGGGTTGGCTGGAGTCCCTGTTGCTCCACTGAGGTTCCTGCCTGCCTGCAGGAGGTTCCCTCTTCAGGTTCCATATCCCCAGTGTTGAAAGTGACTAAGGTTACTCTCATGGATTCTCGGGTATCTCCTTTATCCAAGGTCTCTGTCATGTTTTGGAAATGACACCTACTTCCCCATCCCTGTCAGTTGTAGATTTCCATTCATTCTCATTGCTATCTGCTTATCTCTCCTGTCCCTCCCCATACCTGATCCAAGACCCCCCATTCCCATCCCCATCCCCCCAGTTTCCTTCCTTTGTCTATTTTATTCCCCTGGAGCATTGGCTATACCAAAAGCTGTTCCCTGCATGTTCTTCTAGTTAGGCGGACTTTTCTGGCCTCAGAGAGAATGCACCTAGCCTTACAGAGACTTGATGTGTGAGGGGGCACATGCATGGGTCCCCAATCCATTCAGAGTAGAAGGAGATGAGGGAGAGGGGAAGGAACATAAGAAAGGGTGACCAGGAGGGAGACAGTTAGCAAGATGTGAAGTAAATAAGGTGAAAAAATGATTACAAAATCAAGAATCCATAGGTATGTGAGTTTATTACTGGGTCTTCCATTTGATTCCAATATTTATCCTATTTGTCTCTGTACCAATACCATGCAGTACTTATCATTATTGTTCAGTAGTGCTGCTTGAAATCAGGGATAGTCACTCCTCTGGAAGATATTTCATTGTTCAGGATTGTTTTGGCTATCTTGGGATTTTTGTTTTTCCATATGAAGTTGATAATTGTTCTTTCAAGGTCTATAAAAATTGTGTTGGAATTTTGATGGGGATTGCATTAAATCAGTAGATTGCTTTTCGTAAGATGGTCATTTTCACTATGTTAATTTTACCTATCCATGAATATGGAAGATCGTTCCATCTTCTGATATTTTGTTCAATATCTTTCTTCAGGGACTTGAAGTTCTTGTCATAAAGCTCTTTTGCCTGCTCACTTAGAATTATACCAAGATATTTTACATAATTTTTAAAGAGTGTTGTTTTCCTATTTTTTTTTCTTGGCCTGCTTTTCATTTGTATAAAGGAGGGCTATAGCTTTGTTTGAGTTAATTTTATATCCAGCCACTTTGTTGAAGGTGTTTATCTGCTGTAGGAGTTCTCTAGTAGAATTTTGGGCTTGCTTATGTATAACACCATATCTTCCACAACTAGTGATACTTTGACTTCTTCCTTTCCAATTTGTGTTCGCTTGATCTCCTTTGTCTTATTTCCCTGACTAGAACTTCAACTATTAAATTGAATAAACAGAAAGAGAATGGCCAACATTATTTTGTCCCTGATTTTAGTCAAATTGCTTTATGTTTCTCTCCATTTAGCTTATGCTGTCTATTGGCTTGCTACATATTGCATCAGTTATGTTTAGGTATTTGCCTTGTATCATTAATCACCCTAAGGCTTTTAACATGGATGGGGGAGTGGATTTTGTTAAAGGCCTTTTCAGCATCTAGTGGGATGTTCATGTGAACTTTTTTCTTTCAGTTTGTTTATCTGGTGGTTTATGTTGATGGATTTTCATATACTGAAACATCCCTGCATCCCCAGGATAAAGCCTACTTGATCATGGTGGATGATGATTTTGATGTGTTCCTGGATTCTGTTTGCGAGTATTTTATTGAGTATTTTTTATTGGATATATATATTCTTTACTTACTTTTCAAATGTTGCCCCCTTTCCTGGTTCCCCATCATGTGAAAATTCCATAAGCCATTTCCCATTCCCCAATCAACCCTCTCCTGCTTTCCTGTCCTGGTATTCCTCTACACTACAGCATCAAGCCTTCCCAGGACCAAGGGTCTCTCCTCTCATTGATGTCCAACAAGGCCATCCTCTGCTAAATATGTGGCTGGAGCCATGAGTAACACCATGTGTACTCTCTGGTTGATGGTTTCGTCCCTGGGAGCTCTGGGAGTACTGGGTGGCTCATATTGTTGTTCCTCCTATGACGCTGCAAACCCCTTCAGCTCCTTGGGTCCTTTCTCTAGATCCCCCACTGGGGACCCTGTGCTCAGTTCAATGGCTGGCTGAGAGTGTCCCCCACTGTGTTTCTCATGCACTAGAAGAGCCTCCCAGGTGACAGCTATATCCAGCTCCAGTCAAAAATCCTTGTGGGCATCAATAATAGTGTCTGGGTTTTGTAACTATATGTGGGATTGATTCCCTGGGTGGGGTAGCATCAATGTTCATAAGAGAAAGCTATCAAAAGTTATCTTTCTTTGTTGAGTTTGTATGTGGTTTAGGTATCAGGGTTACTTTGGATTCATAAAATGAGTTTGGCAATGTTCCTTCTGTTTCTATTTTCTGGAATATTCTGAGAAGTTTTGTATTCGCTCTTCTTTAAAGGTCTGGTAGAATTCTTCACTAAAAACATTTAGCCTTATGCTTTTTGTGTGTGTTTGGGGGGTGTTATAAGGCTATAATACTTTACCTTATCTTGATTTAGCTTTATGGCACATGCCTTTAATCCCAATACTTGGGAGGCAGAGGCAGGCAGATTTCTGAGTTAGAGGCCAGCCTGATTTACGAGTGAGTTCCAGGACAGCCAGGGCTACACAGAGAAACCCTGTGTCAAAACACCAAACCAAAAAAAAAAAAAAAAAAAAAGTAAATGGTATCTGTCGGGAAAATTATTTCTGCTTTCTATATTCCAGGACAATGTTTGACAATCAATTTTCTGCAAAAAGCCAAACAACAAATAATTTAAACTGTATGAGCTAAAGGGCATTAATTCTGAGTATCTATAATCATTCCAAATGCAGAAACAGTTATTATCCTATGAACTAAATGAAAACAGGGGCAGATCTGACACATTAAAAAGCCAATGTGGGATACAGAAGTTAGCCAAGTTATCTTCTCTTTTATCTTATCAGAAGTTCTGGTTTCTGAAGAAACTAGAGAGTTTAGCATCAGTCTTCAGACTTAGAGGCAGGCTAGGTACATACCAGGACATCCAGGAGGCCTTTGTACCTGTTACCCAGCCCAATCCCTTTAATGTTTATGCTTAGGGCATTTTTCCCAAATATCATAAAATAGCATCTGGTTGAAAGTGTATCATGCCTTTACCAGGACCAAAGAATATCATGAGGTAGATTTGTGTTTACATCCCCACTAGGTAAAAAGCTCTGATGAGCCAAAAAGCATGTCTTATTTATCTTTATATTCTTAGCATCTAGTCCTCCATACTCCTTGTACATATTATGCACTCGATAATTGCTTGTCAGACTGAATGATACTGACGTGCTTTGCATCATGTTATTTGGGCGCCTTTTTTAGGTGACCACTTTTTCTTTTGCAGAATTTAACTCTGTTGTGAGAAACACTCTGAAGCCAAAGCCTTCCCCTTTGAGAAAGGAAGGAGGTGTATTTTACTATGGTTGACATCATCATAAGGTCTAAAAGCAATCTTTGTGACATCCCGTATTTTCAGCTGTGATTTTCAACAAACTCTTGCTTTCATTTTCTTGAAGATAAACTACCTAAGCACAGTTTTCTCATTGGTCTCACCTGGAGGCTTCTTGTTTGCACATCTTTCTTATAAGCTCAATCATGTCTTACAACTTTTTTCTACTTTACTATTTCATAAAAGAAAGGACAGCTTTCTCTCATGTTGGCTGTTCTGTTCTTATATCCTGTGGGTGAAACTGAATACACAGGTAGCAACTACTCAAAAACTTATCTGGATTACTAAAATTGAAACTAATCTTCATTTTCAGCAGGCATAAAACCAAAATATGTGTTCCTCTTACCAAGAAATAGTCAAGAGCTATTTAGATATGCCTTATTTTTATCAGTATATAAGAAGTGTTTGCTCCTAGTGTATAATTTATCAATAAGAAGAAAAAAGGAGCTAGAGTATACATACCCCATGTATGAAGCATTGCCATCTTATCAGATAGGTTTATGGTTTATGTTCTTCAGTTTCTCCTCTTCTTAAATGGTATTTAAACACAAGCTATCTTCTAGTATTGCACTGTAATGTCTCAAAATCATTAATACATGTATGTTAGCTGAAGAGATTCTCACACCACGTACATTCTCAAGAAGTATTAGATAATTTTCATTTACAAATGTTTTCTATTGAATTAAATAATTTTAGTTTAAATAACCAATTTTAATGCTTTCAATTTACTCTTATGATTGGTAGTATTATAAAGTGTAAAAGAAGATATTGTAATTATTGTAAACATCATAAAGTAAACCGGAATAATGTACAAGGTCATCTGTGAATGTGAACATTATTAAAATTTTAAATCATCTTATCTAGTAATTATTTTAAACCATCAACATCTGAGGTTTAAATTTTATTTATATAACACTAAGGTCATTTGTAAAGGAAACATTCTTTCACATTGTTTAAGGAAATCCTCCTTTTAGCTGTGATTTAAATAGTAATTGAATACCAGCATGCTTATAAAATTTGAAGTATTCAACTCCAAAGTAATTCATCACAGTCACTATAATAGTTATAATTTTTAAACTATCAATACTGTATATTGTTGATTGTTTATTAATTGTGTTCATGAGGCAACTTTAAAGGTCTGCATAATTGTTTGCATTTCATATTTCTAGTTATTCTTTTCTACTTCAGTGATGGCTTACTTAAATATGGATAACAAACAGCACTGGATATCATCCTAAGTGAGTTAGCCCAATCACAAAAGAACACACATGATATGCACTCATTGATTAGTGGCTATTAGCCCAGAACCTCAGAATACCCAAGACACAATTCACATATCAAATGATGCCCAAGAAGGAAGAACAAAATATGGATGCTTTGGTCCTTCATAGAAGGGGGAACAAAATACCCACAGAAGGAGATACAGAGACAAAGTGTGGAGCAGAGTCTGAGGGAAAGACCATCCAGAGACTACCCTACCTAGGGATCCATCCCATATACAGTTACAAAACCCAGACACTATTATCAATGCCTACAAGTACTTGCTGACTGGAACTGGATACAGCTGTCACCTGGGAGGCTCTGCTAGTGCATGGGAAATGCAGGGGGGACACTCTCAGCCAGCCATTGAACTGAGCAAAGGGTCCCCAGTAGAGGAGCTAGAGAAAGAACCCAAGGAGCTGGAGGAGTTTTCAGTGCCATAGGAGGAACAATCATATGAGCCACCCAGAGCTCCCAGGGACAAAACCATCAACTAGATAGACTACATTGGTGTTACCCATGGCTTCAGACGCATAGGTAGCAGAGGATGGCCTTGTTGGACATCAAAGGAAGGAGAGGCTTTTGGTCCAGGAAAGGCTCGATGCAGCAGTGTAGAGGAACGCCAGGACAGGGAAGCAAGAGAGGGTTGATTGGGGAACAGAGGTTGTGGGGATGGCTTATAGGATTTTTGGGGGGAAGGGTAGGAAAGAGGAAATCATTTGAAATGTAAATAAAGAATATATCTAATAAAAAATTTAAAAAGAAAAGAAACAGTCCATGGAGAATACTTACTAAAACTATGACTGTGAATACAAAGTATACATGGCTAATCAAAATAACTATGTATCTGAAAACCACAGACATGGAGAATGCAGGCAATAACAACAAAATCCCAAACTCAACTTTGTCAATTCACCTAAACTGTTATTTCTCACAAGAGATGTAAATAGTAAATAGATAAGAAAAGGGAGCTTAGGACCACCAACCAAAGTATAAACATGGAGGGACCCATGGCTCCAGATACATATGTAGCAGAGGATGGCCTAATCTAACATCAATGGGAGGGAAGACCTTGATCCTATGGAGCTTTGATGTCCCAGGATAGGGGGATTTCTGGAACAGTGGGGCAGGAGTGGGTGGGTGGGTAGAGAGCACCCTCATAGAGGCAAAGGGGAGGGGGAAAAGGGTTGATGATATGGGGGCGATTATTGAGGGATAACTGGGAATGTGAATATCATTTAAGGTGTAAACAAATGGAATGATTAATAAAAAAAAAGATTAATTTTAAAAATAAATTCAAATTTTAACAAAAATGATTTTTAATTTCTATTCAATAAGGAAGTAAATGTATCAATAAAAATAAATTACAGTCCTGGAGTGACTGGGTGAACAGATAGGCACCTCTTCAATACATAGGTTTTTGTTGCTATTGTTCTTTGTTTAGATTTATTTATTATTATGCATACAACATTCTTACCTGCATGTATATCTGCAGGGCAGAAGAGGGCACTAGATCTCATTACAGATGGTTAAGAGCCAAACCATGTATTTAGTGGAAACTGAACTCAGAACCTCTCGGAGAGCAGCCAGTGCTATTAACTTTGAGCCACCTCTCCAGCCCTTACATAGCTTTTTTTCTTAAGCATCAAAATTGAAATAACTGTACCATTTGCCCCAATAGCTTGTCATAATGGAAAGTTTTCTTGAAAAAATGATCAAAACAAAACAAAAAAAAAAGAAGAAACATATTGAATAGCCAAGAAAAAACTCACACACCACATGAACCTCAAGAAGATGGAAGATCCAAGTGTGGATACTTTGATCCTTATTGGAAAGTAGATCAAAATACCAATGACTCACAGCCAAAACATAGAATGAGCATAGGGTCCTCAGTGGAGCAGCTAGAAAAAGGACTCAAGGAGCTGAAGGGGTTTGCAACCCTGCAGGAGAAACAATAATATGTACCAAACAGTCCCACAGAGCTCCCAAAGAGTAAACTGTCAACCAAAGAGTACACATGGAGGGACCCATGGTTCCAGCTACATATGCAGCAGAAGATGGCCATTTCAGACATCACTGAGAAAAGAGGCCATTTGTCTTGTGAAGGCGCAATTCCCCAATGTAGGGGAATGCAAGTCAGGAAATTGGAAGGGGTGAATAGGGGGAGGAGAAAGGGGATGGGGCTTTTCAGAGGGGTAATGCAGAAAAGGGATACCATTTGAAATGTAAATAAAGCAAATATCTAATAAAAAATGAGACCTTCAAAAATGTCAATCAATAAATATTATACGGTACCAAAAAAGAAGCATATTAAACAAAATCCTGGTCAACTGAATCCAAGAACGCATCAAAACTATAATTCACCATGATCAGTTAGGCTTCATCCCAGGGATACAGGGATGGTTCAATATATCTAAATCTTTCAATGTAATCCACTACACAAACAAACTAAAGGAAAAAAAACACATATGGACATTTCATTATATGCTGAAAAGGCTTTTGACAAAATCCAGCATCCCTTTATGCTAAAAGTCTTGGAGAGGTCAGGAATCCAAGGCCCATACCTAAATATAGTGAAAGCAATATACTGCAAACTGGCAGCCAACATCAAGTTAAACAGAGAGAAACTTGAAGGAATCCCACTAAAATTGGGGACCACACAAGGATCAGCACTCTCTCCCTATCTATTCAATATAGTACTTGAAGTCCTAGCCAGAGCAATCATGAAGCAAAAGGAGGTCAAATGTATACAAATTGGAAAGGAAGAAGTCAAAACATCACGATTTTCAGATAATATGATAGTATACTTAAGCGACCCCAAGACTTCCACCAGAGAACTCCTAAAGCTGATAAACAACTTCAGCAAAGTGTATGGATATAAAATTAACTCAAGCAAACCAGTACCCTTCCTCTACTCAAGGGATAAACAAGGTGAGAAACAAAATAGGGAAATGACACCCTTCACAATAGTCCCAAATAATATTTCATTCCTAGGTGTGACCCTAACTAAGCAAGTGAAAGATCTATAATACAAGAACTTTATGCTTCTGAAGAAAGAAATCGAAGAAGGTGGAAAGATCTCCCATGTTCATGGATTGGTAGGAACAATACAGTAAAAATGGCCATCTTGCTGAAAGCAATCAAGAGATTCAGTGCAATTCCCATCAAAATTCCAAATCAATTTTTCATAGGTATAAAAAGAGCAGCTCCCAAATTCATCTGGAATAACAAGAAACCCAGGATAGCAAAAACTATTTTACACAACAAAAGATCTTCTGGGGGAATCACCATCCCTGACCTCAAGCTCTACTACAGAACAATAGTGATAAAAAAAAACTGTTTGGTATTGGTGTGCAGACAAAGCAGGAAGATCAATGGAATAGAATTGAAGACCCAGAAAAGAACCCATACAAGTAAGGTTACTTGGTATTTGACAAAGGAGCTAAAAACATCCAGTGGAAAAAAAGCAGCATTTTTAACAAATGGTGTTGGATCAACTGGAGGTCTGCATGCAGAAAAATGCAAATCTACCCATTCTTATCTCCTTGAACAAAGCTCAAGTCCAAGTGTATCAAGGATCTACACATAAAACCAGACACACTGAAGCTTATAGAGGAGAAAGTGGGGATGAATCTTGAACACATGGGAACAGAGGAAAAGTTCCTGAAGAGAACACCAATGGCTTATGCTCTAAGAACAAGCATAGACATGTGTGTGTGTGTGTGTGTGTGTGTGTGTGTGTGTGTGTGTGTGTGTGTGCGCTTGGGACCTGGGGTGGGGGGGAGTGATAATTGGATTCCCTGTAACTCAACCTACAGATGGTTGTAAGGCAGGCACAATGTAGACAGTAAGAACTGAGCCCACAGCCTTAGAAAAGGACAAAGCAATTTTTACTGCCAACCTTCTTCTTCAACCCCTTCACTTTATTTTTAGAGCTTTGCCTTTTCATAGAGAAACTTCATGCTCAAAACATTGTATGAATTGTGAAAATTTCGAAAAGAATGAACCCATAAAGCTGAAGGAAGGGGTTGGGTGGCTACTTACACTCATCACTGACTACAAGGATTTTTGTTGATGCCTTGGTCTTTAAATTAGCTTGGTTCAAATGAAATTCCCTTTATCAAACAAGGAATACTAATCTTCTTCTCAGACACTTCTCAAATGTCATTTCATATTCTCTACATACTTATTGGCTTTCTTGTTTAGAATGGTAATGTTTTATAAGACAGAAAAAAAAGTTTTACATAACCCTATTGAATGGTCATGTATAACACCAAGCATTCACACCACAGGTGAAATAGAATGCAGAGTACCAACATGTTAGAAAATGCATATTAGTCTTTCTTATTCTTTCCATTGCTATGAAGAGACACCATGACTAAGGCAACTCTTATAAAGAAGACATTTAATTGGGGCTGCGTTATATTTTCTGAGGTTCATTCCATTATCATCATGGCAGGAAGCATGGCAGCATACCAACAGCCATGGTGCTAGAGGAACTAAGAGTTCTATATCTTCATTGATAGGAAGGCAGGAAGCAGACTGTCTTACAGACAAATAGGAGGAGGTTCTCTTTTTCCACCCCAACAGTGATACACTTCCTTCAACAAGGCCACACATACTCCAACAAGGCCACACATCCTAATAGTGTCACTCTTAAAAGGACTACATTTAATTGGAGCTGCCTTACAGTTTCAGAGGTTCAGTCCATTATCATCAAGGCAGGAATATGGCAGCATCCAGGCAGGCATGGCGCAGGAGGAGCTGAGAGTTCTACATCTTCATCTGAAGGCTGCTAGCAGAATGCTGGCCTCCAGGGAGCTGGGACTGGGGTCTTAAAGGCCACAGCCACAGTAACACACCTACTACAACAAGACCACACCTACTGCAACAAGGCCATATCTCCTAATAGTGCCACTCTTTGGGCAAAGCATATTCAAACCACCACACACATCCTGTGATTCATTTTTCCTTAAGGATCTCTTACAAATGACATAAGTGACAAGGTTGGTCTTTTACAGGTACATGGCTTAATCTCACTAACTGCTGTTTATGTAATGGACCAACATTCGTTTTGTATGCCCTACTATGAACTTGACAATAGCCAATATTTCATATAGAATTGTATCAAATATGCAGAAGATGAACAAGGAGCATAGTTCAAGAAAATGAGTTCAGAAAATGAGACATCAGATTCCCAAAGCAGCACTACCTCATTCTGTATGCTACGTTATGCAGAAATATCATTTTTTTAGTTATTCAATATTATACCAATTTCAGGGTGTTGCTCTTACCATAGGGATCCATGTAAATTGTATAATGCTAATATGGTATAAATATATTGTTGGGTAGAAGTGTCATCCTGTCCTTGGTAATCTAGACAGATCTTATGTTGTCTAATTTATCTATTTATTTTATGAATTTTATGAGACATATTATTCACTTTCATTTATGCGTAATGTTTTGCCTCCATGTATGTGTACCAAGTACATGCAATGACTATGTCAGTCAGTAGAGGGAGAAACACACCTTGGATATGGAGTAAAGTTCCATGTGGGTGCTGGAAATTGAATCCTGGCTTTCCGTAAAACCTGCTCCATTTCTTCATTAAACAATGAAAGTATGTTTTAAAAATCACTTCTGAAAGCTGTAACAATGTTCTAAATAATGATTATGACATCATGAACATAAAAGTAACAAAAGCAGGCCTGAAGAAACGGTTTAGTATTTAATTTGTTTTGGTTTTTTTGAGACAGAGTTTCTCTGTGTAGCCCTCGCTGTCCTGGAACTCACTCTGTAGACCAGGCTGGCCTCAAACTCAGAGATCTGCCTGCCTCTGCTTCCCAGAGTGCTGGGATTACAGGCATGAGCCACCACTGCGGGATGTGATGGTAGGTAGGAGGGACTTGGAGGAGCTATTTCTCTGAAGGGTCCTTAAGCCCCAGAGTAAAGACAAAATTTCATACTCACCTGATTAGATTTCTATTCCCATTACAATTCTACAGTCAGAGAAAAAGTCAAATACATTAAGAAAATATTGGTGTGTATCTTTTTACAGAGTGGATTTTGAAATAAAATAATTACCTTCAAAGTTTTCTAAATAATTGTGATTTGTATTTTTTTTCAATTTATAATTTTTTAATTAGATATATTCTTTATTTACATTTCAAATGTCCCCTTTCCTGGTTCCCCCATCCCTCTAAAATCCCATAAGCCATCTCCCTTTCCCCAATTAAGCCTCACCTGCTTCCCTGTCCTGGTATTACCCCACACTGCAGCATTGAGCCTTCCCAGGACCAGGGGGCCTCTCCTCCCTTTGATGTCCAACAAGGCCATCCTCTGCTGCCTATGTGTCTGAGCCATGGTCCCTCCATGTGTACTAGCTGGTTGGTGGCTTAGTCGCTGGGAGCTCTGGGGGTACTGGGTGGTTCATATTGTTGTTCCTCCTATGGTTTACATGAGGAAAATCTGTCTTTACATTTATTGGTCTGTTACTTAAATAATTGTAGATGGAATAATTCTTGATAACTATAGTTGTAAATTATAAAATTAATTGATGAATAAAACTAGCTCATTAATGAGATTATTACTATAATGAAAGGAAGTACAGATAGAAATAATCATGCGCAAGTGTTTTCAATCAACTTATGGATCGGCACTGTTCTACCCTAAATTTCCAAGTTTAAGTGGTATAGCCACAGGTATAACATTATTAGCATGTAGAATTTCATTGATTGAACTCACTGACGAATTTACTTTCTCTATTTTTGTGTTAAATATTTAAAATGAGAATTACATTATTTTCCTTAGTACACACTTTATTATCCATTTTCTTTGTGTATTTTAGAAGTAAAACAGATGCCATCTGCTGGCAAAAAATATACAACATTACAGATTTTGAAAATACTTTTTGGAAATCAAATGTTTCCAGTCACTTTACTGAACTAATATCTAATCAATTACAGATATACATTTTAAAACAAATGCACTTCTGTGTGTATTTTAAATATTCAGAATTTGACACTCAATGGAGACAAGATCAAATTGAAGAAATGACCCCATCCTAGATATTTTAAATCTCTTTACAGAATTGACATGTATTTAGAAAGTTCTTACTGATATATCAGAACCATGTTACTATGCAGGAGCTAAATGATGTTCATGTAGCTGTAGCAGATATCTGGAAAATGGAGAAAAATTGATTTATTTCCTTCAGAGAAAACAGAAAAATTGGGAATGTGGAAAACAAGTAATTTCTTCAGATATTTTTGGAAGTCTGTGCATATTTATATATTTATAAATATTTACATATTTAATCCATGTTGAGTTAATTTTGATGTTGTAAAAAACATCTTAAAGTTTCTTTCTCAGCACCACTGCTCAGATTCTTGCCTTTTCCAGGTTCATTCTGTTATAAATGCGGCACACTGATCATAAGTAATTTGGGAGGGTTTATTTTACATCCACTCCCAAATCATAGAAGTCAGGGTAGGATTTCAAGGTAAGAGCTTGGTGGCAGGAAACAAGGAGTGATGCAGCTTCCTGCCTGCTCCTAGATTATGCTTAGCTCGATTTCTTGTGCAGCCTTCTTGGGATAGTATACCTGTGGTGCACTGAGCCATCCCATTTAATTAATAATGAAGATTCTCCCTTACATATAAATCCATAGACCAACTTGATAAATAAAATTACTCAAAAAAAAGCTTTTCTCTCAGATAATTCTACCTTGTCTCAAGCTAACAGAACTAACTAGAACATGCTATTTTCCCATTATATAATCTGAGATGGCAATAGAAGAAGATCTTTTAAACATATACATGTATATTTACAGGGTCAATTCTTCTCTTTTATGATTAAATATACTATATAGTTTTGGTTACTATAAATTTGTAATATGTTTTGAAATTGGAAAGCATGATGTATCAAACCTCAAATGTTTTCCTTAAGTCTGTTTTACTTAGGAAGACTTCCCTTAAATTCTATATTAATTTTAGGAATTCACTTGTTTCTTTCATGTGCTGAAAAAACTCCAGAAAAAGTCTGAATTTTGATTTGTAGCACTAGTTTTCTTAACATCCTGCTATGTTTTATGAAAGTAGCTTTGCTAAAATTACTTCGTGATAGTACTTCTTTTAATTCCATTAAATAATCTATCCTTCAGCTCACATTTCACAGTGAACTACCTCTTACTCATATCATCTTGAGTCTACTCAATGACTTACTAAATCAGCCATTTTTAGTTATAGAATTCTTTTTTATTTTATACCCTGAAATCACTGTCTTAGCAGTTTTTTTTCCTACTTACACTAAACATGTTCATTTTCTGCTATGGGTCTAATGAGTCAGTGTCTTAGGGTTTTACTGCTGTGAACAGACACCATAACCAATGCAACTCTTATAAGGACAACATTTAATTGGGGCTGGCTTACAGGTTCTGAGGTGCAAAGCCTTTGAACTCAAACTAGTAAAGGTTTATGTCTAATATTAGTATTCAGGTCAATATAACCACCAAATCTGTTCCTATGCCACTGTACAAAGATTCAGAGGATAACTTTTAAAAAGTTAATAAGACACTGGTATAACGTATGTATAAAGAATATTGCCAGAACAATTTTGGTGTGTGGAAATCACATTTCAAAGTAATGTTGAATGGTTTAAACATCTGTGATATGAAAATATGCGGTAAACCTTATAGCATATTGTTATAAAAATATATGTATATATGACTTAATGACACCATGAATATGTATAGATTTTTGCCTAAATAATTTTACATGTTACCATAATATATATAAATAAATACAAAAATACACACATATGCATACATATACAGAGATTATGACTTTATTTAACTTTTTAAAGAGCCATACTTAGCTACAGTTCCTTTTATAGAAATGTATACAAGCCATCCAAACTCTCATATTTCCCAGTAGAATAAAGAAAACTAACATAGGCTCTTTTATTTATACTGTGTAACTCATTACTTTTCCTAAACATTCCTTAATTATCTTAGGCACCACATACACCAGAGGATTCACCATATCTGTAACCTCAGCACTTAGGAGGCAGAGGCAGATGATCTCTTGGAGTTCAATGATGGCCTGGTTTTTGTAGTCAATTCCAGGCTAGCCAGGGTTATACAGTGAGATCCTACCTTAAGACAATGTCATTATAAGTAACTTGTCACAGAAGTTGAATATTAAAACCATTTTTCTCATAAATTGTGTGGGTCCTTTATTTTCCTCCTACAGTGGGCTTTCCTCTTTCTCATGTATCCTTTTCATAGGCTTCACATTTCTCCATTGTTATCATTTAATTGTAGCTCTCAAATATCCCCAGCATATTTGCATATACTTTGTCATTGTAAATGATCTTCATTAAAGTTGTACATTTGGTACAAGTGAAGAACATTTTCTTTGAGCCTATATGTAAACCCTGTGTGAAGAATGAATGAAAAAGAGTCAGAGAGCTTGCCTGGATCAAAGGTATGAATATATGAACATCCAGCAATCTACCTTTAACTCATTTATAATTATCATTGCTATGAGAAAAACATCTTAAAATCTTTCAGTGAATTACCAGTGCTAGCAATTTTAGTCTTAGATACTAAGCCGCAGTTAAGAGATCATATTAAGAATTCTGGCAATCTGTTTTAATAGTAATTATCTAACAAAGTAATTAGCAAAGTAAGGAACATATTACTATATGCTTTATTATAATTTACATGAAATTTCATATGCAGATGTACAATGTGGAATTGCTAAAAATTCCATTTAGAAATTTTAGCAGTGTATTTAAATATTTCTCATTCACAGGCAACCAGCTGTGATGGAGGAAGCTCTATTTAAATAGTCAAAACTGAAGGTGCCAGCAGATTTTCAACAAAGTACATGAAAGAGAACTGTATATAAGTTTTGTTTTCCTTCTTGATGTGCTTTTTCCCAACATGGTAATATTGACATGTTAGGTCTGTTTTAACCACCTACATGAATTTTAAAAATTACATAGCATATTCTGTCCTAGGCATACAGTTGTCTGATAATATTCATGGAAATAGCTATATGCAATTGTGCCAGACATTATTGATGTGTATGGTTATAAATTTAGTGTTCATATTGTTGTACATCTTGAATGTAAAATCATGTAACATATGAAGATAACCTTGACAAGTTATGATGCATTTAAAGGTGGTCAAACATATTTGCACTAGTCAAATGCTGAATTTATATAGGTTATATATGAAGCATAGATGAATGTATGTATATATGTACCAATGTACATATTTTACTTAAATTTGTCCTAAATGAAACTATTAGGTAGACAATTTAAGCATATGCATATTACAAAACTACAATATTCATAATATTAACACTCAGAGTAAACAATTGAAGAAATCTATAAAGACCATTTGTTTATATTTTATTAATGTCTTCTCTCTTTCTAACGTATAATATGAAAACTCACACCATTTTAGGGCATTATCATGCTGTATGACAATTTACTGCCAGATAGATATCATTCTAAACTTGTATAAAGCAAGAGCATGTTCAATAATTAACTGTGGGTTTAGGGTGATAATAATGTGCCTTTGTGTGTTTCTCACTTTTAAAAAATGTGCAACTCTATTCAAGATCATTGACAATGGAAAACTATGTGTGTGCATACACGTGTGTGTGCCTGTGTGTTTGTGTGTGTGTGTGTGTGTGTGTGTGTAAAGTCATATGAACTATCTCTATTCCTTCTACATTCTCTTCTGATGTAAGGCTAAAATTGATCTAAAAAAAAACTAGTCCACAATGTGAATGAAATAAAAAAAAAAGAACATAGTAACAAGTCCTAAAAGTAGGATAAATATAAATTATAGCATTTATGAAGCAAATCTCTTCATCCCAGCAATCAAAAGAAGCATGTGGCACACTTAAATGCTGTGTTCATTATTTTAAATTATGCACATCTATTTTTTGTATGGCCTTATCCAAAATGAATCTCATAGGCTGCTCTTGGTACCTACCAACTTATGTATCTGTAAAATAAAATGCAAGCATAAAAATGGACAAATTCAGAGTGCAAGGAATACAATGAAAGTGTTATGCAGCAACCCTAAAGCAAGGTGTGTGATGATGCAAAGTGGAACTCAAGAGGCACCTGTATAACCGAATGGAGTTAAAATACAAAAATGCTTCACTCTTACTTAGTAAACTGAGAAAATAAAAGAAGCTGTGGGAACTTAAGTACTGTGCTAAAATAACCAGAACATTCCCTGTATCAGTGCATGGGTCAAAAGAAAGCAGAAAGAGTAGAGTCAGATAGGAACTGTTGGAAAAAGAGCACTTTATGATTTAAGAGAGAATAATTTCTTGCATGAAGTGATTTTTAGGACAAAATCTTGACTTTATAATTCCAAAAATGGCAAATACAAGTGAATATATGCTACAGAATGAATGTCCCAGCATTAATATATAGTGTAACCTTAAAACAGATAATATAACAAGTCCATTTAGATGAATTAAAATTTAACTGTAAGCCAACAACATCCTGCGAGATACATTCTTTAAACGATGACATTTTTAATTGTGTGGAAAATTGTATAGTGTTTGCTTATTAAAGTTATATAAAGAAAATGTGATTATCATCAGAAACATACAGTAATTCTCAGAAAATTTTAATAGACTTAACTTGGAGAGGAAGTATAAATCATTAAAATTTGATGTCATTAGGATGGGTTAGCATTAATCACTGATGAACTATCAGAAGGTATCCAGGAAGCATTGCTTTAACCTGCTTTTCAGAGTACCAACATTCAGTGTGAGACATAGGAAGCTGTAATTACTGCCTGATTGGCCAGGAGAAGAAGAGTGAAACTGTTGGAAGGTCACCAGACATTTGCAAACACATCCAAGCACAGAGAAATTAACAGTTGATTGTAACTGCAAGCAGATTAAATTTGAAAGCCTAAACCAGTAGCAAATGGTTTTCTTCTTATTTCCAGTTCGTTTAAAGAGTGTTTATTTATTTAACTTCTGACAATCTTTCCAAATAAAATTCTATAGATTTCTATTGGCTACTTGAACAAATTTGGCCTTAACCTTTGAGATTTTCTTATTAGTTACAATTAATTTAAAAGAAGTAAAAATACTATCATTTTTTTTCAAAAATAAGTCTTACTCTAAATAATTTCTTTTCATTCAGTTTTACTAGTGAAACATTCATCTGTGAGAATGTGCATGGGATCATGAATATATAATCTATAGAAAAGTTTGTGGTAATAGAAAAGTACAAAGATTAATAAAACAACAGTCCTGTCAGAACTATACTGTTGGATGGATAAGGATAGACTGACTAACTCTAGAAACGGAAGTACATAGAGTGTTTTCTGAAGCAAATCTGTTTAAAAAATAAAATAACAATAAGCATTATTTTAAAGAATGCTAAATATTTTCCTTGTAGAATATGTCTTTAAAAGATTCAGGACAGAAAGCTTTTCTTTAAACAAATGAAACACCATCCATTTCTCCAGTGGTATCTCTTCTAACATGGTTGTTAGAACACCAGAGTTTCATCCTGGCTAGTGAATCATAACAACAGAAATTAATATATGCTCAGTTAGGTTAAAAAGAGGGCAAAAAACCTGTGACCATGTTTTGCAAGCACTATACTGTCATCAGTAGTACTTACTTTTGCTTGAAGCCTTATATTATTCCCTTACATAAAATACCTAAATCACTGCACCACATAAGAGCAAGCTCAAACATAGTTTTAAAAATGAGAGTGAAGATTCAGGTTCATCAATAAGAGACCTTTAGCATAAAGTAATGGGACAAAAATCACTTTACTCAATATGTTTAAATAAGGCAGTTGATTAAAAAATATCTATTCTCTGGAAAAGGTACAAAACAAGAACAGACTAAAAATTATTGTGTCTGATATGTTCCTAGGAGAGAATAGAGAATTAAGAGTAAGTAGGAAGTCACTTGTCCATATAAAGTCATGTTTTTGAATGCTTGGCCCACAGGCAGTGGCACTATTACAAGGTATGGAGTTGTTGGACTATGCATGGACTTGTTGGAGGAAGTGTTGTCACTATGGTGGCAGGCTTTGAGGTCTCTTATGACAAATTCTATCCAGTGTAATACCTAATCTCTTCCTGGCTGCCTGTGGATCAAGATGTTGAACTCTCAGCTCCTCCATCACCATGTTTGCCCGCATGTTCCCATGCTTCCTGCCATCATAATAATTGGCTAAGACTCTGAACCTGTAAGCCAGCCTCAATTCAATGTTTTCATTATTAAGAGTTGCCTTGGAAAAAAAATAAAAATAAAAAAAAAAGAGTTGCCTTGGTGATTGTGTCTTTTCACAGCAATAAAATCCAAACTAAGAGACACTTTGAATATAATTTGGACCAATGGCTAATCAGTTAATCCTAGTGTCTAATATAATCATGAGTTTTTATCTTTACTTGTTCTCATATAAGACTTATAAAACAAAGACACTATTTTATTCAATCAAGAGAATAAAGACACGGGAAAATAATTATAGTTAGGTGGAAAAGTCATCTCAGTTCTGTATAAGTAACATTATATGGTAAAGAGGACATTTGTGTCCATAATAAAATGATAAAAATGGAAAATATGTGGTAATATATGAAGCATTGAAAAGGATAAATGAGAGTCATAAATCTTGTTTGGATCAAAGGTATTAAGCTGAAAGAGGTCCAGTATATCTCCTTAAATATGTGCACTATTGAAATATAATACTTACCTATTACCACCAACTAGATATAGTTTCAAAATATCAATATTAATAAGAAATAAGAGAAAATAATTTCTTTAAATTTTTGTTTAATGAAATCTAATAATCAATACTTTTATTATTCCTACATTTCTACCAGGTTTACAGCACAGTATATATTATGGCTTGATCTCCTTTCTATGTTATAGCCTATTTCAATCATAGGCAAACAGATCCCGAAAGCTGACATCCATAAAAGTTATAATAAAAATACTATGAAATATCATATCTACAGATATCTTCTCACATCTATAGTTTTTATAACACCATATAATTAATCTTGTTAACAAAGAACAGTTTTTGTTGTTGCTATCTAGAGATTTCAAAATACAAATTTTAAAATGATGTATTTGAAACTACCTTCTCAGTATATTCATGTTGTCTTTCAGCACTTCAATGGCTGTGAAAAAAGATGAATGTAAAATTAATTTCATAAAGGAGCATGTGTCTTTATTGCATGCCGGAGAATCCTTTGGGTATATGCCCAGGAGAGGTATAGCAGGGTCCTCTGGAAGTCTCATGTCCAGTTTTCGGAGGAACCGCCAGATTGATTTCCACAGTGGTTGTATCATCTTACAGCCCCACCAGCAGTGGAGGAGTGTTCCTCTTTCTCCACATCCTCGCCAACACCTGCTGTCTCCTGAGTTTTTAACCTTAGCCCTTCTGACTGGTGTGAGGTGAAATTGCACAAAAGAATACACATGGAATGCAATCTCTGATAAGTGGATATTAATTAGCCCAGAAACTCTGAATACCCAAGGCACAATTAACATAACAAATGACTCCCATGAAGAAGTATGGAGAAGGTCCTGATCCTGGAAAGGCTTGATCTAGCATTGGAGAGGAGTATCCGGACAGAGAAAAAGGAAGGAGGTGATTGGAGAATGGATGGAGAGAAGAAGGTTTATGGGACATATGGGGAGGGGAGAACTGGGAAAGGGGAAATCATTTGGAATGTAAACAAAGAATATAGAAAATAAAAATATATAATAAAAATAAAAGTTAAAAAATTAATTTCATAATCCATGTAAGACTTGAAGTTTCTAGTAGTCAAGAAAGAAAATGAGGAGAGAGTATTGATAGCCATTGATTGTGTTAACTGTAACAGGGAAATAACTCCTGAGAGCAAAGGAACCACTGAAAGGGTTGAGGGAAAAGGTAATCATGAATACTCTTCAAAGCATCAATAAAAAGTAAATATGATGGCTATGTTTCTTTCCTGCCTTTGATGGCCTTGTGTATGATAATAATTAACTTATAAAATACATATGAATGGAAGTGTTTTGGTGTGTGTGTGGGGGGGTTACTTATATGTATAGGAACAAAGCTTGTTTTGTTTTGTTTTATTTTCCTTCTCTGCATTCATTCTTATTTTATGTGAGAGTTTCCTGGCATCTAAGTTTATGATTTAATAAACTGGACATTAAATAAAACATGTATTTAATACTCCCTAAAGATTGACATCATTATTATCAGTGTTTTACATTGTGGAAGAAGGAAGCCACCTTCATTTGGAAGACAACTAATGAACATGGAATATATATATATATATATTCATTATATAAATAGAGGTGGCCATGCTGGTTATTTAAGTCTATCACATTTTGCTAGCCAGTTCCCTATTTGTTTTGGACAATGGAAGGGCTTGAGGAAGGTTTTAAGAGAAACAAAACTCCTTCTCTTTCTCAATCACTTGTGGATACCATGCAAACTATCTCAGTCTTATAATCAAGCATCTTCTATATTTTGTTTTTAAATCTTGCTTTGTGTTCTTGCTTTTCTCTTACTTTCTCCCTTATCAGCTAGGTTTACTCTAATTTATACATTATAATATGTCTTAATATCTATTAATATTCTTCAATAGGTTTGTATCAACAGGAAAATATGTAGGGATTCTTAAATACAGAGAAAGAAATTGTAATTTTTAACTAAGGTTCAATATGAACAGAAAACAATCTTCCAAATAAAGCCTTTTGGAAAACATACAGGCACCAATCCAGATGAATGACTAATAAATGAAAATCAGTCAATAATAGTACAGCATGAACAGCAGGGAAATATGTTTCTTTGCAAATAATTTATTTAAAGAAAATTAGAACTTCAAGTAGATTGAACAGCAAACAGCGGATTTCAGTGAACGATGCCAAACACAAAATGTTTGTCTGTTGTTTCCCTTCTTTCTCTTTATTTGGGGGCCTATGGTGCACAAAAGGTCAGAATTGTTGTTGTTGTTGTTGTTGTTTTTGCTTTCTTTAATGCAGCAAAGCAAGGGAATTCAGCAAAAAAAGGTAATGTTCCTGGCTATCAATTTTCTCATGAAATTATTCCTTAAACTGAAATACACTCCACAGAAGAACTGTTCATTGATAGGGTGCTGAAGAAATACAGAAATTAAATTCCATCTTAGAAAAAAGGATCAGACCAAAATAAAGGGAGGGGAAAAACATCAAGTATCTTAATCTCAATAAACAACAATTAGAATCACCATCCAGCTGACATGTTTATTCCAAGGCTCAAAGAATGCAAGTGTGAAGCTACTGGCTTTTGACCTGTGAAAAGAAAGACCTAAAAAATTCAGTTTTGGTGAAATATTTTGAGAAGAATACTTTTCACTATTGAAATACTTTCTGAATGACCCATTTAACTATTATTATACCTAAATGGAAATCTTTGAAAATATAATATAAAACTACACATGCTTGTACTTAGATGGCTACTGCCACCTCCTCATGTTTGTTGAGACTAAGTTCAAATATTTTGTCACTGTTGGTTCTCTATCACTAGAGACCCTTAGAATTATATATACTAAGTGGGAAAGACATTTATTTATATTGTTTTCTTAGTTCCATTTGTGAAGCCAAGTCCTCAACAGCTGTTCAGTATTCTAATCATTCTTATGTCACCCACCCTAAAATTCCCATAGTTTAGACAACAAATTTGATAAGATCCCCTTTGTTTCTGGCCTTCATTCATTTTATTTATTTATTTATTTATTTATTTATTTTTGCTTATGTGAATTATTTTTATTTCTGGCCTTTCCAAGTGATTTGATTTCTTATTTTATAGAACATTTCCTGCTTCTGTCCTTTCCAAATATGCCTGGCACATAGTGAATTGTGACTCTGTATTCTGGAGGAATATCAAGCATTTAGACTGTGTCATCTCCAGAAGGACATACAAGTAACCGACCTTACCATTAGATGGAAGGCGATGTACTGATTTTCTTAATTTCTTTGATTATGTGCCATGGAAGCCTAAAGTTATTGCCTTCCATTCTAGTGTTTTACAGCATTCAATAAAAGTAACAAATTTGATAAAAGTTTGAAGATTAGCATTCATAATTTGGAGGTCACTTGCATCTTATGCATTATATAACAGTATTTAATATAATCTAATCCCATTGAATTATCACTAAAATGCCAGATCTTGGGGGACAGACAGTTCTTTTTCCCTTGCTATCCAGAGCATGTGTCATAGGTGTTCAATGAAGACTCATTGGCCTAAAATTTCTTGGTGAACAGATAGTTTGAATGCAGACTACCTTGACAAAAATTTCTATGTTCTGGGAATTTTGTAAATTCTTCAAGTCTAAATTGAAAGAAAAATTTCTATTTTGAGAATAGCTTGCATGAAAAATGCTAGACTGTTTTAATTGTTTGATTCTTTTAATAGGTGCCTATCAAATATTACTATAGGGTGAGTATAGGAAATATAAACAGCAATGACATGCTTTGTATAATTTTGGAGAGTTCATTTGCATATGATGTGACTTCTTAACAACCTGAAGAATAATCTTTCTTCCTAGAAAAGCTCTGGGTGCAGCTGTAGTTAGTTCAGAGGTTTCAGTGAATAATTAAGAAGAGAAAATGCTTGGTTTGCAAGAGGTTAATTACTTGAAATGGATAATAATTTGAATGGGGACAAACACCTACTTGAGAGTTATGTGTAATTTATAAATTGAATGCATGAGTGTGCTGAAATGTCATCCATTTCTCCTTTATCCATTTTCCCCTCTAGGCTAGTCTGTTCTTGCCACTAGTCTTAATAAATGATAAAAGCAGAATCTCTAATGAATTGGAGGAATCTTATGTAATAATTTCAGATAGCAAGCTGAAAAAAAAAGACCCAGATATTGTTACCTTTTGAGCTAAATTCCATTTAACCACCAGTCTTGTGGGTTTAGTGCCACTATGAAAATTGTACATTAAATGGTTCCTTTATAGCATTTCTATTATATTTACCAAATGCAAATTCTTTCACAAGCTGTTGCTTTCTTTAGAAACTTCTCTTTCATAAAATATAACAAACTTTTAAAAGCATATTTTTACCGAAGAGGGGAATAACTCTTGATTATACATTTATAATATCAAGATTAAATGTTAGGAGTAACTAACAGATATTCAGCTATAAAAAATATGTATATGATGAGCACAAGTCTGATAGTTTCTATATTTAAGTAAACACTGATTTGGTCTTCAATCAGGAATATATGGAGAAAAGAACAGACAGATTCCTAGAATTATGTTCCAGGAACAGGGATGCCCTATCATATGTTACATAGGACAGATCCTCAAGGAGAAAATTAGAATGACTATCAGTGAGAATCTCCTCCCGTCAAGGTTCAGGAAACTCATATCTCTTGAGACACAGGCAGATGAAAGGAGTCATCACTGTATGGTTCATTTATATTTTTTTTCTCATTGCCCCCGAGTACTTGGATCTCATAGTTTTGGCATGCTGAATAGTCCTTCATCCATAAAGATAATAAAAATCAAATTTTATAAAATAGCTTCAGTTATAAATGGAAGTAGGATGCTCAGAACTTTAGCTCTGTGGGGGAGAAAGCACTGCTAGAGGTCACCCCTGAACAACTTAGTTTTTAGCTTAGAATAATTTCACTATAAGAAGGTTTTATAAAAAAAAAGCACTTCCAACAATGAATATTCTAAGAAGATTTAATTAACAGTGGATATAGTAGACAGTATATCTGCCTGAATACTCACTGAATGAAGGAGGTTGAATTAATTTGCATGTAATTTATGAAATTTAATGTTATCTTAAGTGTGACTGCATTACAACTTGTCAGGTATGACTTTTTTTTTTTCTCAAAAAGCAGTGCATGTCACTGTTAGTATACACTATTCTTATACAAAGAAATATGAGTTAGGTTAAGGTGTGTGTGTGTGTGCGTGCGTGCGCGTGCGTGTTTATAAAATAATAAATTAGTGCTCTCAAATAATTTGACCCTATTTTGCAAGTTAAGATGGAAAATATAAATACTTTGTTCCATTTTCTTCTCAGTTTCTACTCTCCTTTACATTTATTCAGAGATGAGATTCTGAAAAAAATAATTTTAACAATGCCCCTAGTGTCAAGACAAGGGATTTTTGCTGAAATGTTAACAATGTTTACTATGTTGAGCTCTTAAAATACAGAATCTCCATTATGATCTATCAAGTCAGATTTCAAAAATAATTGCTGAATTTTTAATTCTTAGCTCTTCAGTGATATTATTGTTGGTTGTTTAAAATCCCCCAATTAATGAGGTGATAATAAAAAAATAAAATATAGCAGGAAGAATAACAGGTTGTAGATTAATTTAAAAAGTAGTTCTAAATTTGAAATAATTTAACGTATGACTAACAAAAAACTCTATAATGCATCTCACTCATCTTCATTGTCTACTTGTCATGTTTAGACATAAGTAGAAAATGAATGTATGACTTGTAAGCACTACTTTTTGAACATGCAGAAGGTAACTTTGATTATGAAAAAACAAAAGAAAAATAGGTTTCTAGAAAAGTATGAAATTAGGTGTTTCAGCTAATCTTCATTAAGTTCAGGAAGAACTAATTTCCCATTCCTATTTGGTAGATGAGACAATTCAAACTCAAAGAAGATGATTGCCCTAAATATCATAGACCTATTTAATAGGGACATAATAATTTCAGTCCATATTTATTTGAGAGGAAATTTCACACTCATTATATTCCAACAGTTCTAACTTAATTCTATTTATTTATAAGGAAATATATTTCAAATTTTTGATAATTAGTATTCTGGGAGATCATGGTAGATTCCTTTTCAGTGAGCTATCTGTCACTGGGTTTCGTCAAACAATGATTGTTTACCTGGTGTGTATTTCACACTTGTTTGAAGGCGGTCTCTCTAAGTTCTAAAATTTCATTTAACAAGTATCAATTCTCTGTGATGACACTTTTTTTCTATAACAATTCTTTGGCATGGAGTTAAGGACAGTTTTTTATGACAAGCTTCTGTGGGTGGACATTAATAAATTTGAGTCAGAGTAGAGAATTAGAAGCTCCAATTCTGAAATGAAAAAAATAGTAGTCAATCAAATATATGTGACACTAGCTTACACAGATGTTCTGTTTTTTCTCTGACTCATTCTTAGAAGATCAGAAAGAGATAAATTTTATTTTTGATATAGTAATTGGGGTACAGTCATACTATAATCCATGTCTTTCATAATAAGGTTTTTGCTATGTTTTAATGCTCCTAATTTTGAGCCAAGTTTTAAAATGTTGAAGCAGGGTCTAAAATAAAAGAGGATGTTTTCATAACAAGATCAATTTTGAAAGGAAGATATAAGTTCATATTTCTAAGGAAAAATAATGCTCTTATAAAAGGATTAGGGGAAAAAAGGACCCTCCCTCAAACCTTATGATAAAAAATATAAAGATGGTGATATTTTGCTGGCTGGTTATATCATTCTTGTTCCCAGAACAGAGTCAAGCATGGTTAAACTAAAGGATACTCATCAGGTTTTTGTCTTCCGTACAAAGCATTAGTTGGTATTATGGAACTTGTATAGCTCATGAGGTAATTCACATAGAAGTCTGTTTAGGTCTTCATATTTTTTATTTCATAATTTTTATTATCTTAGAGTTGTTGAGGACAGCTCAGCTTATTTCTAGGTTCTAGTCTTTGACAGCCAGTGAGAAAGATGATTTTTCCAAGTTAAAAAATATGAAAAAAAATCATAAAATCAGGGACTAGACAGGGCTGAGACCTTTTTCCTTATCTTTTCAATATTGTACTTGAGGTACTAGCTCGGGCAATTAGACAACATAAGGAGGTCAAAGGGATACAAATTGGAAAGGAAGAAGTCAAAGTATCATTATTTGAAGGTGATAGATGATAGTCTACATAAGTGACCCAAAAAAACTCCACTAGAGAACTCCTACAGCTGATAAACAACTTCAGCAAAGTGGCAGGTTATAAAATCAACTCAAGCAAATCAGTAGCCTTCCTATACTCAAAGGATAAGCAGGCTGAGAAAGAAATTAGGGAAATGACCCCCCTTCACAATAGCAACCAACAGTATAAAGTATCTTGGTGTGACTCTAACCAAACAAGTGAAAGATCTGTATGACAAGAACTTCAAGACTCTGAAGAAAAAAATGGAAGAAGACCTCAAAAAATGAAAAAAATCTCCCATGCTCATGGATCGGCAGGATTAATATAGTTAAAATGGCCATTTTGCCAAAAGCAATCTACAGATTCAATGCAGTACCCATCAAAATCCCAACTCAGTTCTTCATAGAGTTAGAAAGAGCAATTCTCAAGTTCATCTGGAATAACAAAAAACCCAGGATAGCTAAAACTATTCTCAACAACAAAAGAAATTCTGGAGGAATCAGTATCCCTGACCTCAAGCAATACTACAGAGCAATAGTGTTAAAAACTGAATGGTATTGGTACAGTGATAGGCAGGAGGATCAATGGAACAGGATTGAAGATCCAGAAATGAACCCACACTCCTATGGCCACTTGATCCTCGACAAAGGAGCTGAAAACATCCAATGGAAAAAAGATAGCCTTTTCAACAAATGTTGCTGGTTCAACTGGAGGTCAGCATGCAGAAGAATGCTAATTGATCCATTCTTATCTCCTTGTACTAAGCTCAACTCCAAATGGATTAAGGACCTCCACATAAAGCCAGACACTCTGAAGCTAATAGAAAAGAAACTGGGGAATACACTTGAGAACATCAGTACAAGGGGAAAGTTCCTGAATAGAACACCAATAGCTTATGCATTAAGATCAAGAATTGACAAATGGGACCTCATAAAATTACAAAGTTTCTGTAAGGCAAAGGACACCATCAAAAGGACAAATTAACAACAAACAAATTGGGAAAAGATCTTCACCAACCCTATATCAGATAGAGGGCTAATATCCAACATATACAAAGAACTCAAGAAGTTAGACCCCAGAAAACCAAATAACCATATTAAAAAATGGGGTACAGAGTTAAACAAAGATTTTGCACCTGAAGAACTTGGCGTGGCTGAGAAGCATCTTAAAAAATGCTCAACTTCATTAGTCATTAGGGAAATGCAAATCAAAACAACCCTGAGATTTCACCTTACACCAGTCAGAATGGCTAAGATTAAAAATTCAGGAGACAGCAGGTGTTGGAGGGGATGTGGAGAAAGAGGAACATTCCTCCACTGCTGGTGGGGTTGCAAACTGGTACAACCAATCTGGAAATCAGTCTGCCAGTTCCTCAGAAAACTGGGCACTTCACTTACTGAGGATCCTGCTATACCACTCCTGGGCATATACCCAGAGGATTCCCCAGCAGGTAATAAGGATACGTGTTCCACTATGTTCATAGCAGCCCTATTTATAATAGCCAGAAGCTGGAAAGAACCCAGGTATCCCTCAACGGAGGAATGGATACAAAAAATGTGGTATTTATACACAATGGAGTACTATTCAGCCATTAGAAACAATGAATTCACGAAATTCTTAGACAAATGGATGGAGTTGGAGAACATCATACTAAGTGAGGTAACCCAGTCTCAAAAGATAAATCATGGTATGCACTCACTAATAAATGGATATTAGCCTAGAAAATTGGAATACCAAAAACATAATCCACACATCAAATGAGGTACAAGAAGAACGGAGGAGTGGCCCCTGGTTCTGGGAAGACTCAGTGTAGTAGTATAGGGCAAAACCAGAACAGGTAAGTGGGAAGGGGTGGGTGGGAGGACAGGGGGAGGGAAGGGGGCTTATGTGACATTCGGGGGGTGGGAGGGCCTGAAAGGGGAAATCATTTGAAATGTAAATAAAAATATATCGAATAAAAAAACAATTATATCCCAATGTTAGCATCTGTGGAAAAAACAAATAATATTGTAGACAATGAAAGTGGTATTTTTTTTTCTGTCTGTCGCCTTTATATTATAGTTTATGTTTTGGTTAAATTCTTTTTTTTATTCGATATATGTTTATTTACATTTCAAATGATTTCCCCTTTTCTAGCCCCCCACTCCCCAAAAGTCCCATAAGCCCCTTCTCTCCCCCTGTCCTCCCACCCACCCCTTCCCAGTTCCTCGTTCTGGTTTTGCCAAATACTGCTTCACTGAGTCTTTCCAGAACAAGGGACCACTTCTCCTTTCTTCTCGTACCTCAATTGATGTGTGGATTATGTTTTGGGTATTCCAGTTTTCTAGGTTAATATCCACTTATTAGTGCGTGCATACCATGATTCACCTTTTGAGTCTGGGTTACCTCACTTAGTATGATGTTCTCTATTAAATAGACTTTAAAGACAAAATCCAAATGGCCTACAACACAATAGGTACTTATTTATTGCTCTTCTATTTTACAAATGAAATTCAATGATTGCATCAATGACTAGAGTTTTTCAGCATTTAATATGCTCACCACTTACCATATAGCTTCTGGGTAAGAAAAGTTACTAGTCATTATATAAAGAAATCTGGATGACATGGAGCAGGGTGGGTTTTTTTTGTTGTTGTTTGTTTGTTTGGTTTTTTTTTGTCACTAGACAGGAATAAACCAAGAGATGAACACTGTTCCTTTACATATTTCTTCTTGGCAATCATAGAAGCAACTTTCACTTACAAGGGTTAACTTAGGTATCATTGCAGACTGAGGATCACCTTGATATGTGAATCTGAAGACCAGAATTAGTATCACAAGCAAACTTTTGGTAACAGATAAAGACAGGTTTGATTAAGACATTGTGTCATCACTGAAACTAATAGAAAAGAAATTGGGAAAGACCCTTGAGGACATGGGCACAGGGGAAAAGTTCCTGAACAGAACACCAATAGCTTATGCTCTAAGATCAAGAATTGACAAATGGGACCTCATAAAATTACAAAGTTTCTGTAAGGCAAAGGACACCATCGAAAGGACAAATCAGCAACCAACAAATTGGGAAAAGATCTTCACTAACACTACATCTGACAGAGGGCTACTATCCAATATATACAAAGAACTCAAGAAGTTAGACCCCAGAAAACCAAATAACCCTATTAAAAATGGGTACAGAGCTAAGCAAAGAATTTTCACCTGAAGAACTTTGGATGGCTGAGAAGCATCTTATAAAAATGTTCAACATCATTAGTCATTAGGGAAATGCAAACCAAAACAACCCTGAGATTTCACCTCACACCAGTCAGAATGGTTAAGATCAAAAAGTCAGGAGAAAAGAGGTGCTGGCAAGGATGTGGAGAAAGAAGAACACTCCTCCACTGCTGGTGGGGTTGCAAATTGGTACAACCCCTCTGAAAATCAGTCTGGCGGTTCCTCAAAAAACTGGGCACCTCACTTCTGGAAGATCCTGCTATACCACTCCTGGGCATATACCCAGAGGATTCCCCAGCGTGTAATAAGGATACATGCTCTACTATGTTCATAGCAGCCCTATTTATAATAGCCAGAAGCTGGAAAGAACCCAGGTGTCCCTCAACAGAAGAGTGGATGCAAAAAATATGGTATATCTACACAATGGAGTACTATTCAGCCATTAGAAACAATAAATTCATGAAATCCTTAGACAAATGGATGGAGTTGGAGAATATCATACTAAGTGAGGTAACCCAGTCTCAAAAGATCAATCATGGTATGCACTCACTGATAAGCAGATATTAGCCTAGAAACTTGGAATACCCAAGACATAATCCACTTGTCAAATGATGTCCAAGAAGAACGGTGGAGTGACCCCTGGTTCTGGAAAGACTCAGTGTAGCAGTATAGAGCAAAACCAGAACAGGGAAGTGGGAAGGGGTGGATGGGGGATCAGGGGGAGGGAAGAGAGTTTATGGGACTTTCGGGGAGTGGGAAGCCAGAAAAGGGGAAATCATTTGAAATGTAAATAAAAAATATATAAAATTAAAAATTAAAAAAAACGTTGTGTCATATATAATTGATATAAACTGCTTTTCACATACTTTATTGATTATTCTTATGCTAAACATTGATACATTAACACTTGAAAACAATTATGTCTTGAGTATATACATTTGGGATTCTATCATGCATTCAAATCTGTTCTCTTTTCAAACTTAGAGGTGCCAGAATTTCTCTGATGAAGAGGACTTTTGGAGCAATAGAATGCCCCCCCCAAGACAGAATTAAAATCCTGACTACTACTGATTTACTGTGTGATCATCAGCAAGTTATTTAACTTTCCTGGTGTATTTTTAAAAAGAAACACAATAATTACTCTCTCGTTCCTTTAACTAAATAATGGTTAAGAAAAGGCATTCACTAAGTGGAAGTTACCATTATACCATTAAATTATAATCCAATAGTTTTCTTTCACCCCATAAATTGAAAAAATAATTGCACAAATAAGCAATCAGTACAAAATTCTGAAAGAGTAATAAGTAGATTCTGTTGTCAAAGAAGTTTCCTACATGCTGCACCCCTTTTTCTAAGAAAATGAAAGTTCACTTTGAATTAATTAAATATATTGAGAAATCCTAAATAGTTTTAAAAAAGGACTTGGTCAATTTTATGAACCAATGATCTTATATACACATTAGATTATGAAAAGAACCTTTCCCAGATTATTAACTACTTAATAATTTTGTGTTTCACATACACAAATAAGAAATGTCAAAATTTTTAATTGTTAAAACACCAGATTATAGATAATGAATACTCCATATTAATTTTAATAGTCTGTGGTACCTGTACACCAAAATTAAGACTAAACAGTAAAAACATCAAAACAAAATAAATGAGGATTGCTATACATGTGAGAGGACATCGTCTAGGGCCAAGCTTAGGCATTGTAATCATATAGGCCTACTGTCATTTAATAAATGAGACTTTGTCTGAAAGTCAAGATAGTCAAGAACTTGTTTAAACCCCTGGTACAATTGTTTATCCTGAGTGAGAGACACACAGTATACCTGCATATCACCATACTATGAGAAGTACTCCTGCAATGACAAGATTATATTCAGTACAACAATTAAAGAAATAAGGGGAGGTACGTCAATTTTCCATATTGAATTTAATGACATCAACTCTATTTTTTTTAGTTTTATTTATTTATTTGTCTTTAGGTGTCTTGCCTCCATTATGTCTGTGTCAGGGTTTTAAATATCCTAGAACTAAAGTTGCAGAGAGTTGTGAACTGAGCTGCCATGTGGTTGCTGGTACTGGGAAATGAATTCTACTCCTCTGCAAGAACAACCAGTGCATTTAACCATTGAACCATTTCTCCAGTCCAGCTCTATTAGTTTAAGTACCATAACTAGTACTAAAGTTTCCTTAGCATGTATCATTTATACATCTGTTTCCTACAGTTCCTTGCCACTTGCTGTTGTTCTACCGTCATGCCACATGAACACCTCAGAAGTGGGAAAGTGATTACAGAACTCCAGGTTTCAACTTTAAATGTCTTCTAAGCAAAAAAAAACATAAAACATACAGCTGTTACCTCCATGTTATGATTCCATTTAATATTTTTAAATAGAAAGATATGTTATTTTAAAACATTCATTTTTGTGGGTTGTTGAATATAAACCACCAATACAGTCTTAGTAATATTGATTGCAACTTTCCAGTGTTCTGGGTGTTTTTGCTTTCAGATTTCTCTCTTCATACTTGTGTGAAACAGAATTTCCTATATTTATTGCAGTTAAGTATAAGTAAGCCTCAGAACAGTTTCAAAAGTTGAATAAAAATGTGCATTTAAATAATCTGGTATTTACTGTCCAACTCTGGCCTTTTGAACTATCCCAGAACTTGAAACTTACATTATATTTTCAAGCAAAAAGTGTCCATTCTATTGAATCTTCTTAACCTTTATAGCAAAGAACAAACAATTCACCTACCCTGACAAAATACATGGTAGTTTCCTGAATTCTTTGCATTTAAAATAAATGCCAACTTGTTTTGTTAGCCATTACTAGTTTGTTGTAAGTTGCACTATGAAATGTAATGAAAATTTGAGTTCTTAATTAGCATGATCTCTTGTACAACACTGGGGAAATTTTTCAACATATTGCAGCTGATGCCTATGGAGGAAACAGGCTTCACCTCTGTGAGAGATGTACACATACTGTGGCCTGATCCCTTAGTGTGTCTTTAAGCAATACGGTTTCATACTGGATTTCATGATGAATGTAATGAATTTTACCACTGCAGCCCACTCAGTTTCTGCCCGTAGGTTGTTTTCAAAAGAAAAGAGGATAAAAATATTCAAATCAATGGAGAGTGTAGATGGAGTATGAGTTCTTTATGAAGGTTGCATAAGGAAATAAGGTCATGTCTATTTAGATGTTTAAATACTACCCATGCATCTTTCTTAAAGGCTGTGTTCAAGTATCATTTGCATGAATATAAACTGATAAAATGACAAAAGGAAAAACAAAAACTAGAAATAGACAAGTGTATAGGTAATACAGAAGGTAAGATATTGTTGAAAAATAATATGAATAATTCATTGCCCGTTGATTTTTGTTTACTTGTTTAGTTTGGTTTGTTCTGCAGATAATTGAAGCCCAAATTTCAATCAATTATGACATATATTTGCGTGTAGGAATTCAGGTAGACAGCATAACTGATTTCAAAGCTATTGCTAATTTAAGCTTAATGAATTTGTCATTTATAAGAAAACACATTTCTGGGTAATGGCTATACTAAATTGTGGCTAGAACCATTGAGATTTCAGTTAGTGAATTGAGCAGAACACGGATATCAAAGAAATGGGTCTGAAAGTCTTTCTAGACTTGTGACAAAGAATGGGTTATTAGAAATTCTAGGAGGAAAGCTTCTATAACTTGGACCTTTTTACCTAAAGCCACTTTCCCCACAGACAGAAAGCAAAGAAAGACTTGTTTTCCTTAGCCAAGCACCTACAAGATACAAGTAGGGAAAGGAAGGAAAATCAAAGTTTCTAGTTCAGAAATCAAGCATTTGAAAGGTGTGCAGACAGCAGGACCCATCTACCCAGTCCCCTGGGTTTCTTTGCTTTCTAAGTAAATCATCAATCTGTGTGAAATTGGTATGAACATTAGCTTTTCCTCAAAACATTCTTATTTTTTTGTGTGCAGACATTAATCTTTGGTTGCAAGGGATTCAGAAATGGTGAGATCTGCAGCCTTTAGATTTTTGACAGTCAGCTGCTAAAGCTTCCTTAGTATAAACAAGTAGGAAGTAAAGAAGAGACTTTTCTTAATAGTTTTCCCTCTTCTATCTTCCTAATGCGTCCCTTCCGCTTCATTCTTCATAGTGCTTTCTGGGCATACCCTCCACCAGCTCCCTAAAGACTCCCATCATTCCCTGCTGCCCCCAACCAAAATCCCCTCAGGTCACCTCCAAACCCTGGAGAAGTGGAATACACACAATGCCTCTCTTATAGGGCTTGAGCTCGAAACCTGGCATGCTCAGTAGCCAAAGCAGGTTTTATTTGTTTGTTTTCTTATTCTGCACCCCCCCTTAGTTTCAAGCGCAGCCTCTCTCCCCGTCCCACACCTTTCTTCCCTCCACCCTTAACCTCCTGTCCCCACCCACAGCTTCTTAATTACCCTGCTTAATACCTTTAGAGCTGAAGGCCTGTGGAGTTCTAAAACATCTAGAATTAAGCCCTTTTCTCATAATCCAGCTAAATAAGCTCACTTTGGGCTAAAACCTAACACTTTTCCCTTTTAAGCTTCAGGCCCCTCACATGCAGACAGGTAGGGGGAGTGCGAATACCACTGGATCTCAGGAAACTGGTCCCAAGAATGCTCCATCCCAGATTGCCTGAGTATGAAATATTCCCAAAGCCCCTGAATCTGCCGGATGACAATTAGCCAAAGGAACCATACCCATGATATAAAACCCAAATGCGACTGGTGCAATTCAATGTCATTGTTGTTAACTCACCCCTCTATTCTGGAATTATTCAGCTCCACCATGTAGACTTGAAGAACCTATGTCCCCTGCTTCTGTCCCCAACCCACCTCCTTGCCTCAGGATCTCCAAAAAAATTTTCCATCTCCCTGGGGTTCTTGCTTGCTCTCTCAGTGGAATACCTCCTGTGTGTGTGTGTGTGTGTGTGTGTGTTCGCGCGCGCGCGCGTGCGCGCGGCCCTTTTCCTGTTAGGGTGCTGGAGGAAGAGAAAGGACTCTTATGTGTTAGGGTGATGGGGGTTAGTGCAACAGCGTTAGGAAACTAGGGTTGCAATGCCCTAGCATCAGGGTCTCTCCTCCCTAGGCGATGTTTTAGGCAAAAGAGGAGGTAGATGCCAGGAGGAAACCGTGTTGTCTTTCTAGTGTGTGGGTAGAAAAGGACTCAAGTGGGGGCGTCTGCTGGAGGGTCAAGGGGCTCAGGAATGTGCGCTGATAGAAGTGATCGGTTGTCCGGAGGGAGGGCTGCGTGTGCGCCAGGGGGCGGGGGCGGGGGAGGGGGCGGGGATTCGGCGCGTGTATGTAAAGGTGCAGCCCGTGTGCGAGGGGCGGTGTGCGCGCGCGGTGTCTGGCCGGGTGCGCGCGCGCGCCGCTGCCCGCTTGCTTGCCTGCTAAAGGCTGTTCGGTGGGTTTGACCAGCGAGCGGGAGTCAAGAAGCTGATCCCAGATCAAGTAAAGAGCGTCGCGGAAACTGAGGAGCGAGTTTGAACGCTGTGGGCCTTCAACAGGACTTGGGGCTCCCGAGGTGGGTGAATTTCCAGCCCGGGCTGCTCGAGCTGCGCGAGCTGCAAGGAAAGGCGCTCTGCTTCTTCCCGGCTGGGCTTGGCACAGCGAATGTGCGCGCGCGGAGGGAAGCAGGTAGCTTATTATTTTTAGTTGTTGGAGTCCTGTTGGTTTGGGGCCCGTTGAGTAGTGGACATATTGATTAACCCCCAACCCGGAACACACACACAGGCACACGCCTCCCACTTGCCTGCCCGTGGCGCAATCTCTTGTCCTCCAGGACTGAAAGACTCCGGGTGTCCTTAACATCCGTGCCCCAGGGGCAGCCTGGGAAGCAGGCAAAGTGTCCTGTTCGGTGACACAGTGAGCTGTCAGGGCTGCTACGCTGGGCTGGGCTTTGTGCTCCGAGCCCTACTCTTAGGCACTGCGCGTGGACTTGAATGTGGGGTTTCAGGCGGTGGCCGGCAGACTGCTCAGAGACTGCTGGCACTCAGCAAGACAGGCAATAAGGGAGGAAGAGCCGGTGGGTAACTCCGAAAACCCAGCGAAGCTGGGGGAATGCATGCAGTGACACTTTGCAAGATTCCTAAATGTTGAAGTGATTTTTGACTGTGTGAATAGGGTCTTATAGCTGGCGTGGGCGGGGGGTGGGGGGTAGGGGGGCAGGGGCCACAGCTCCAGGCAACTGAACTATGGAGTCACTCTGACTGTAGCAAATGGGTCTTTGATGCCCCAGTAGCTATCCCTCGCGGCCTGAACTAGTCATTTCTCCTTGCTCACCCACTGCACGTTTGGGTCTAGAGAGGCCAAAGAAAACTCCAGGAGCTAACCCTTGTGGGACGGGAGCGCGCGGAGAAATGTGTGCGCAGAGGGACTGAAGGCCCCCGCGACATCGTGCACAATACCCCGCCCCCGCCACCAAGCCTGCGAGGCTGCTGCTCGGGGCTGGGTACCCAAGAGGGGGCTGCGCGCCGGCTCTGGGCACTGGGATGCGGCAAAACATTGCGGTACACGCCAGTGGCCCCTCCAACCGCGTCGCCTTGAGGTCGAGGTAGCGCTTCGGGGACAGCAGCAGCTGTTTTCCTACACCCCCACCCCCACTCGGCCCTTGGGAAGGGGGCAGCTAAGGTTTCCCTTGTCCACTGCTGTGGAGCTACATCGACCTGCGGACCCCTTGGCAGTGGTTTGCACTCTGCAGACTCTCTCTCTCTCTCTCTCCCTCTCTCTTTGGACATGGAGCGCTAGGAGCGGCACTCTGGTGGATGCTGGATTTATGGTAGGGCAAGGTTTGTGCAGTCCTGGGTAGCCTTGGGAGCAGAACGTCTTGCTTGGCACCATAAAGAGATGGAAGCATGAATAGGGAAATTCGCCCCTTTTGGAAGCATGAGGGGTAGTTTTGGATCCCTAATCCATACTTTGTAAGGTTTTGTTTCTCGGTTTGTATATTTGCTGCTTGTCATGATTTTTAGAGTATATTAGAGGTATTTCTTTTGATTGCAGTTACTCTTGCTGGCTTCTTTTTCCTACCCTCGTATTTTGACAATCCGCCAGGTCTCCATATCTGTTGCCCTCTCCGTGCCTCTTTGCCTCTCCTTGGTGGACTGACTCTTATTCTGCTTTGCTTGCTTGCTCCAGCTGCTTTTGACTTCCTCTGGCTCACCAAAGCTGCATATGGGAACTTCCTAGCTCATCCTTGCGCCTCCCCCCACCCCTTTGCTACTTAAAGTAGAAATTACTAATATAAGGGCAGCTCTTCGTGAATGTTCACATCTGTTATTCTTCTAATTCTTGTTTTTGCACTGAAGTCCGCTTTTTCGAATTTTATTTTGTTTTGGTTTGTTTTGCTGTCTGTGTTTTGTTTGTTTTTAGTTTGGTTGCATTTGGGTTTCTTTGTTTTTGGGTGGGGGTGGTTAAGAACAAGAAATGACTCAACTGAACCAAAATAGCTGTTGAAAGCTACATCAACACAAGGCAAAAAAGACCAAGTTAAAATCATGATTTTACAATTGGAGTTGGTTTAGGTGATGTCATGCTTAGGAACTATGACTTCTTTTTGCAAAGACAGTGATACTATGACAGTGAATAGGATAAATGCCTGCCTATACAGCAGCCAGAAAGCATCTCAGTGGTGCTGACTGTAATCTGAACCAAAGTACTTAAAATGCTAATCTTCCTGGGTCTTGGCTAGTGGATTGTCTACCTTGAGACACATTTGGTTTTACCACTAGCTAATTCCTTGTGAGAAAATGAAAGGGTTTCTGTGTGAAATATTTTTTATTTGCACCATTTTCTCATTGTGTCCCTGGGTATTTTATTTATTTGATTAAGATTTGGTGGTGACCATATAAAAATTAAAGCTAGCTTCTCCCCATTCAGTACTGGAAAGATGCACAAGCCTAAAATTGCATCCGTAAAATGTGATTCATTAAATTCCTTTCCATGAGGCAGAAACTCTCTCTCTCTCTCTCTCTCTCTCTGTGTGTGTGTGTGTGTGTATGTGTGTGTGTTTGTGTGTCTGTGTGTGTGACTGTGTGTGTGTATCCGCGCGTGTGTGTGTGTGTGTGTGTGTGCACATGTGCTCATGAGTAAGGGGTTGACTTCAATGGGTTAATTTTTGAACCATTGGACTCTTCAAAGAAGTAATTTTTCATTTGTTTACAGGCAGAGGCATGAAGTGATCATTTTGGAAGGGTATTTGGGAACTGAGAGCTTTATGTGGAACTGAAATATGTACAATTGAATATATATATATATATATATATATATATATATATATATATATATATATATATATATATATATATACTTGTGCAATAAAACTGCTCAAAGACTGTGACATATGGCCTCCTCTTCAGCAGTGATAGGCTGTGGTCTGAGTGAAGGTGATACACATTTAATTGACCAAGGGGTCAGTTGAGACTGGGTTCAAACTGACAAATGAAGAACAGGAGAGGGCCCGGCAGGCAGAAGGGCCAGTTCTGGTGGGTGGAAATCTTGCCGGGAAATCAGCTGAGTGGTGTAGGAATAAATAGGTCCCTTTTCTGCTGTCAGGGACTCAAAGACAAAAGGCTTTTTAACCCCATTTGGGAAATGGGAAATGGGCTGACAGCAAAGTAGGTGCTGTTCATTAATCTGACACTTGGTTTTCTAGAGCTCCATAGGGTCACCTGTGATTTTGAAGGTGGCAGATTATAAAAGTGAACTGATTTATGCCAACATGCTTGCTTAAGTGCCAAGGCAATGGCAATTTTTTTCCAGTGCACCTCTTCATGTAGCTTTTTTAACTGTCTTTTTTAAAAACGAGTCCAGTCCTCCCAGTGGCACCCTCTTCTGAAATCTGAGTTTAGTTATGGTCTCTACCCAGCCTCTGTATCTAGCAGAAGTCTGGGGTATAGATTTTCACGAACTGAGAGATATTTGTGGGGTAGAGGACATGAAATAAATGATGTTCTAGGTATGTTCATTTATGTTGCAAATAGGAAGTATGAGGCTGTGTTTATGCGCAAAGTTTGGTGGTTCAAGTTAAAAATCAAATTTATTAAAGTCAAAGTATGATTTAAAAATCTCCTTTCTTACTGCTTGTTGTATATTCTACACATGTACACTTTGTACAAATTACAAATGTAAAATATGTGGCATTTTGTGGTTATTATTGTTCAGTGGAAAGCAAATCTGGCTATATTAAAAAATTCAATGCTACAGATTGTAGCCATATGTTCAAAATGGAATGATTTAAGCACAAATATTTTTTCAAGGAATGACCATTGAAAAAATGTTTTCTTTTTATTTTTTAGATTATTTGTCTTTATTCAGAAGCATAGAGTTGTTTGCTGATTGCAAGAAGATGTTTCTTTGGCTCTTTCTGATTGTGTCAGCCCTGATTTCTTCAACAAATGCAGATTCTGACATATCAGTGGAAATTTGCAATGTGTGTTCCTGCGTGTCAGTAGAGAATGTGCTCTATGTCAACTGTGAGAAGGTTTCAGTCTACAGGCCAAACCAGCTGAAACCACCTTGGTCTAATTTTTATCATCTCAATTTCCAAAACAATTTTTTAAATATCCTCTATCCAAATACATTCGTGAATTTTTCTCATGCAGTATCTCTGCATCTGGGAAATAATAAGCTGCAGAACATTGAGGGAGGAGCCTTTCTCGGGCTCAGTGCATTAAAGCAGTTGCACTTGAACAACAATGAATTAAAGATTCTCCGAGCCGACACTTTCCTTGGCATAGAGAACTTGGAGTATCTCCAGGCTGACTACAATTTAATCAAGTATATTGAACGAGGAGCCTTCAATAAGCTCCACAAACTGAAAGTTCTCATTCTTAATGACAATCTGATTTCATTCCTTCCTGATAATATTTTTCGATTCGCATCTTTAACCCATCTGGATATAAGAGGAAACAGAATCCAGAAACTTCCCTATATTGGAGTTCTAGAACACATTGGCCGGGTTGTTGAGTTGCAGCTGGAAGATAACCCTTGGAACTGTAGCTGTGATTTGTTGCCTCTAAAGGCTTGGTTGGAGAATATGCCATATAACATTTACATAGGAGAAGCTATTTGTGAAACTCCCAGTGACTTATATGGAAGGCTTTTAAAGGAAACCAACAAGCAAGAACTATGCCCTATGGGCACAGGGAGTGACTTTGATGTACGAATTCTGCCTCCATCTCAACAGGAGAATGGCTTTACCACTCCCAGTGGTCACACTACTCAGACAACCTTGCACAGATTAGTGACCAAACCACCCAAAACAACAAATCCTTCCAAAATCTCTGGAATTGTGGCAGGCAAAGCCCTCTCCAACAGAAATCTCAGTCAGATTGTGTCGTACCAAACAAGAGTGCCTCCTCTTACACCTTGCCCAGCACCTTGCTCTTGCAAAACACATCCTTCTGATTTGGGATTGAGTGTGAATTGCCAAGAGAAAAATATACAGTCCATGTCTGAATTGACACCAAAACCTTTAAATGCCAAGAAGTTGCATGTCAATGGTAATAACATCAAAGATGTCGACATTTCAGACTTCACTGAGTTTGAAGGACTGGATTTGCTCCATTTAGGCAGCAACCAGATTACAGTGATCAAAGGAGAAGTATTCCATAATCTTACTAATCTACGCAGGCTTTATCTCAATGGCAATCAGATTGAAAGGCTATACCCTGAAATATTTTCAGGCCTTCATAACCTGCAGTATCTGTATTTGGAATACAATTTGATTAAGGAAATTTTAGCAGGCACCTTTGACTCGATGCCAAATTTGCAACTACTGTACTTGAACAATAATCTCTTAAAGAGCCTGCCAGTTTACATCTTTTCTGGAGCACCCCTTGCTAGACTGAACCTGAGAAACAACAAATTCATGTACCTTCCTGTCAGCGGAGTTCTTGATCAGTTGCAGTCTCTTACACAAATTGACTTGGAGGGCAACCCTTGGGACTGCACTTGTGACTTGGTAGCATTAAAATTGTGGCTGGAGAAGTTAAATGATGGGATTATTGTAAAAGAACTGAAATGTGAGACTCCTGTTCAGTTTGCCAACATTGAACTGAAGTCCCTCAAAAATGAAATCTTATGTCCTAAACTCTTAAACAAGCCATCTGCATCATTCACAAGCTCTGCGCCTGCAATTACATTCACCACTCCATTGGGTCCTATTCGAAGTCCTCCTGGGGGCCCAGTGCCTCTGTCTATTTTAATCTTAAGTATTCTGGTGGTCCTCATTTTAACGGTTTTTGTTGCATTTTGCCTTCTTGTTTTTGTGCTGAGACGCAACAAGAAACCCACAGTGAAGCACGAAGGTCTGGGGAATCCTGAGTGTGGCTCCATGCAGCTGCAACTAAGGAAACATGACCACAAAACCAATAAAAAAGACGGACTGAGCGCAGAAGCATTCATCCCACAAACCATCGAACAGATGAGCAAAAGTCACACCTGTGGCCTGAAAGAGTCAGAAACTGGGTTCATGTTTTCAGATCCTCCGGGACAGAAGGTCGTGATGAGAAACACTGCTGAAAAGGACAAAGATTTATTGCATGTGGATACCAGGAAAAGACTGAGCACAATTGATGAGCTGGATGAACTATTCCCTAGCAGAGATTCCAATGTGTTTATTCAGAATTTTCTTGAAAGCAAAAAGGAATATAACAGCATTGGTGTCAGTGGCTTTGAGATTCGCTATCCTGAAAAACAACAAGATAAAAAAAACAAGAAGTCACTGATAGGTGGTAACCACAGTAAAATTGTCGTAGAACAAAGGAAGAGTGAGTATTTTGAACTGAAGGCAAAACTTCAGAGTTCCCCCGACTACCTACAGGTCCTTGAGGAGCAAACAGCTTTGAACAAGATATAGGTCATGTAATCTGACTTCATACAGAGGACAATATTTAATGATGAAAGTGCCTTTTGTTGACTTCTAACGTCCAAATACTATATTATCATTAGGCATAGAGGCAGGTGTTTCCAAGGGTATCTCATTAACTGTAGCTGTAAAGATGTGTCAAGTAGAAGAGAATTCCCTTAATAGATTTTACTACATAAAACCTATACTGTGGGAATCCTGTGGGGATACTGCAAACTCTATTGCCAAAGGGATGCTTTATAAACATAATACACTGAATTTAACCTCAAGAGGCAAATCAGTTTTGTATCCTGATGCAAAACCTTCGTCTCTTTGTGCTTTGTAAAGCAAACTCAAGAAAACTGGTACCAGTGTTTGTACCTCAGCTGGGTCCTTCATCTTGCACGTAGATTAAGTTGGTGAAACTGGAATAACCCTTTTGATTTGTGGCATTGTAACAACTCTGTGTAAAGATTATCTGAAAAGTGTAAAAAAAAATAAGCATGCAAAGAGAGAACATTTGATAGTATTTGTAAATCAGTAAAATTTATGGCCTGCATCTTGAAATCGCTGGATTTATAATGTTAAATTGTGCAAATACTTGTTTAAAATATACCATGCATTACATAATTATAAAATAAATTTGAACACTTTAAGTATTACCTGTCTATACATAAAATCCTAAAGGAGAAAAAAATCAATGTGAGTTACATAGCATTTGTGGTGATCTAGAGAAAATCATGATGATTATCAGAATTAAACATGGCTCAAATTAAACTAGAGTTTGTTCTCAGTTATGTCAAATACCCACAATCCTTAAAGGTTGTCCAAAATTAGCAAGTGCTTACCATGTGAGCGCACCCAAAGCTATTTTTGTAACATAATTCATATTTATGAAGTACTTTGTATACTAAATAGGAAAACATGTACTTCTTAATATGTATTAAATGTGCTTGACTTATTCTTCTGATCACAGCAAATTTATCAGTAAGTATAAATTTAGATAAGAGAAAGAAATGTGAAAATGAAACTGAAGCTAATGTGTACAGAAATATTTTGGACTCTGTGATCAGGTATAATTTAAAAGCAGAAAAAAATACAAAAAAAATACAAAAAATTAAAAAAACAGTTCTGTGCTATTCTTGTGAATTTAGCATATTATCTTCAGATTTGTTACCAACTGTGCATTTTAAAATAGGCTCCTTAGTTTTATAGTATTGTGTCTGGGGCAGTTGTTATTCACCATCAATTGTCTTGCTTTTCAGGATTCTATGAGCTTAATTCAAATAGTTTTAATTGCAATATTTAACAAATTAATGACTAAGATTAATAGTATCTTGTATGCATCAGTATCCTGTTCTTCATCATTCTATCAGATAATCTAGTAGAACTGTAAACATCATAGTAATCCTGGCTATCAAAGCCACCCTGCTAAATGCTTGCACTGGTCTCAGATGAATTCATGATCTAAAACTACAACTGATATGCCCCTGTGTTTATGTGTCATGTTAAGTTCTAGATCAAAATTGGTCAAATGATTGAAGCATTTGATAATGGGTTGATTCCTGAAAATGTTTAGAAGCTATGATTAGTAAATCAATATTCAGAAAGTCATTGTCTTCTTGGCCAGCTCTCTCTCTCTCTCTCTCTCTCTCTCTCTGTGTGTGTGTGTGTGTGTGTGTGTGTGTGTGTCTGTGTGTGTGTGTTGTGATGTGATAACTTACCGTTTTATTCAATAAGGTAGCCAAGAAGGCATACAGATATTGTTCATGCATTTCAACTGGCAGATGTTTTGGTGCAGTTTCCAAAAGAATATTACAGTTAAAGTTGTAACAGCAATTCCTTTATTAAATACTAACTTCAAGATTTTATGTGTTTGTTCCAACTTTTTTTAAAAGAAAAACTGGACATTATTATAGGAGTGTGTATATGTGTTTGTATGTGTGTACTTGCATGTGTGTTTGAGTGTATATTCACAAGTATAAATAATTTGGAGATTTTTTTTTTAGATAGCAAATAAAAAATCTCCCTATGTTTGTGCTGGTGCTCTTAAAACTTTGATGTGTAATTTTCAGTTTAATGACAATGTCTGTGAGAACTTTATATAAATATAAATACATCCAAACAAATAATTGCTTTCTGATCTTGAAAGAAAAGAGTTATATTCAAATGCTAATTTTCATCTGCAGTTTCATAAGTACATTTGATATGCCATTACCATGCATGCCTGCATCCATGGGTTAAAGGGCTTCTAATGCACACTGACAGGATAAAGATGCAAAGTCTTCTAACAAAGTGTTTTTGCTTATTCCATCAATAATATGTGGATTCAAAAATCTTAAATGGACACTTATAGGAGGAACTAGAAAGATCCATGCATAAGCTGGGGCTAATAGGTTTTTGCGATTTTATTCACTGTGGTGGTATTTGGAACATATTTCAAGATTTACAAAAATTGTCAATCATAAGAGTACCTGCTACCATCTCAAAGCTTGCTGTAGTATATTGGCTATCTCTCACTCCTCTGCCGAAAGCTATTAATGTTCAAAACATTTATAAGAAAAATGTAATTTAATTGTATGTGGTAATTTGACAGTTCTAATTGTAAATGGAAGTAACAAATTTTTGGTTAAGGCTAGTATACTTTCCTTAACTAAAGTCATTGTGCCTACATAATACCATGTATGCTAATTTGCACCTGTCTCTCATTAGTTCTTGTGTCTTTTATGATACTGTAGTTAGGTATTAATTCTGAGTTGAGTACAAGAGCAGTTAAAATACTGTATCTACATTTTGTTAGCTTCAGCTATAATCTTGATATTAGTTTAACCCCTTGAGGTATGATATGTAAATGGTAAAATATTTTTAGTGGCTTTGTTTCAAATCTTAAAAGCCAAGAAGTGATCATTTCCAATGTGATATGAAACATCATGGCCTTCTTGGCATGATATTCTTGTGTGTGGACTGTGTTAGAACAGTTGCAGAGAAAACTAGATCTTATGAAATCAGTGAAGAGGTGAGATAATATATTGTGTTCGTGTAATATAAATCAAGTTTTAAATTATTTTTTTATGAAATCAATAAAAATGATTCAATTCCTTAAAAGTAAATCTTTGTGTAATTTTATGAGAAAGCAGCTATTAAAGTACAGTGATTCAAATATATAAGGCAATTTAGATACTATACTTAATTTTCCATGCTAAATAACAGTATCAACAAATGTATTAATTAGGGAGTTATTAAATACCATTACCATTTCTTGCTTTACATAAACATTTAATTTTCTATGCCATAAGGATGCATAAATACGAAAGGTCATGGCCTTCTGAGTATTTTAGTAGGTATTTTAGAAATATCAGAGTCAATCTTGAAAAGATATGGTGATAATGTTACTCTACAATATCATTTGCATGACTATTACATGGAAAGTATATGAACTGAGCACAGTGAGATTGTTTTATTGTTTTTGTTCTTTTTTCCTTTTTTTGTTATTGTTGTATCCAAAGAGTTAGGGAGAAAATATATTCAGAATGTATTTATAGTTGCTATTTTGAAATAAAGTAGAAATATGTATTATATTGTTTTTACCCTGATTTGATAATTTCTATTTTAGATAAATTCATTTTAAGAATCAATAAATGCTATAAAATCTAATGTAAATCACAGCAAAGAACAATTCTAATGACTTTTGTTTGTGTTGAATTACAAGATATTAGAATTCATTGAATGCCATTTTCTGGAAGTATTAATAAAATTGTTTAGTACAATATTATTTCTGAAGCAGCATTTTGTTAAGTATATTTATCTTTTTATTGTTCTTTTCAGAAAAAGAGAAAATAGTAACCAAACTGATTATATCACTCAAATTTCAGGGTAAGATATATAGCTTTATAATATTGTTTACACTCAAGTGTTAAGCCTCTGTTAGAAGATGTTTTCTTTACAAACATAGTTGCAATATGTATTTTCTTGTACTAGCAATCCCTTAGAGAACAGTTTCCAGACAGTGTTAAAAATCAATATATTTTGATCCTATTACATTCTTACTAGCCATTTGGAATGAAACATAACTTAAATTAGCAGATACTAGTATTCAGTCTGAAATATCAACACAAATACTTTTAGTGTAACTTCAGAACTTATACATCCTATAGCAAGCTTGACTGATTTCAAGTTACTGTGGTAAATGGTTATTTTTAACATATTTTCTTTTAAAGTAACCAACAATATCAGTCAATCACTTGATGCATTTACTGTGGTTGAAATAAGTGAAGCAATTGCATTATAGTTAAATTGAGAGCAGAAAAAAATATCAAAAGGCTGTATTTACCATAAAGTGGTTTTAAATCATGTGTTCTTAAGCTAGCTACATGAAGCAAACAAAGTGCACAGAAGTATAAATTAAGATTTCTGTGGCCTTACAACTAGGCATAAACTGTACTCAAATTTGCACACTATAGATAGCAAGCACAAGGCATTTTTTCTCAGTCACTCCATTATGTAAACAAGTGACATAAAATCAAAGGCCATGCTCATGTTCTATGTTCATGCAATTATTTAATAACCAGATGAACTGAACTACATTATTGGTGGGATAGTTATAAGTTAATTGATGATTTTTACCTCTCATTTGAAGATGTCTAGGAGATCCATCTTTTGTTAAATTAAAAACCAAATGGGAGGTCAATTGAACCTAAATAACTTATTTTTATTTAAAAAATACTCTCTAATGTAAATTTTAATTTAATTTTATCATATTGTTTTCTTTATTCTTTTTCATTTCTAGTGATTTATAGGATAGCATTGGAGAAGGACAATTTAAAGAAAGTGGTTTTACTATCTCCTCTGTGAAATACTATGATTTTTTAAAATTTTTTAAAATTTATTTTCTAATTTGTTGTTCTTACACCTACACAGGGGAAATACATTGAAGCTCTGAGGCAATTGAATACTGCCCCTTATAAGACTTGGAGTATAAAAGACTGGAACTCAACACTGCTTGATAACTACAAGTTAGATTGACAATAGAATCCAGAACCAAGTGTTAACTATTTAATCTTTCCCTATAGTTTACTTTTGTAGACAATGCCTGCATATAGCACAGATTTTAGCCTTATTAATATGACAATAGAAATGACAATGTTTTTAAAAAATCACAAATGAACCCTTTAAAGAGCAAATGGGAGAATACAATGAACCAATATCTTTTACTTTTAAATTGGCTATAGAGAGACAAAGCAGTCTTTTAGAGTTTTTGAACAATATATTTCTTCCAGTTGGCAATTCAAATAGTAGCTCATGACAGATGCTGTTGAAAAACATCTAAGGAAGTCATTTTGTGCCATGGATATTAATTATGACAATATTTGATAATCATATTAAGCTCTGTTTTCCCTACTATAAATTGCAATGTATATTTCCATCATTGTTTTATGTAAACTGAATCATTGTACTAAAATTCTGGAGTTGGTATGGAGTAACTTTAATGCTGTTTTCATGAATAAAAGTCTTTTCTTATAGGTCATATGTGTAGCCATTCAGTGTTTTTTATTAGTCTGATATTAGCCAAGCTGAAGAGCAAAGAGAAATTTAAATAATGTTCTATTTACTTGGTACAGTTTTCATCTTATTTTATATAAGTAGGGAACATATACCTTTACATATGCACAAAAGGGAACTTATACCTTTACATATGCACAAAGAGTGTAATACACACAAACATTGGATGATGCACAAATATAGATATCTAGTTGGTAAATATTGAAATGTTCCTGCCTCATCTAAAGTTTACAAATGAATTCGCTATTTCATCCCCAGATAATAATTGTGTTGTTTTCATTTTATATTGAAACATAACCACTGTGTTGTTTATAGTAGTAATTGGACTGAGCTTTTCCCTGACTCCCTTGTATTTCAGGATTGCCTTTTGATTTTCTGAATATATATTTTTTTTTAATTTCTCGTTGGTCTCCTCATTGTGTGTTCTTGTTAAATGATTGCTGCCATGTGTTATTCACAGAACACAAACTATGGTGTAAGTCAAGCCTGCTACAACCTTGTGTAAACATACTCAGAGAACCATGTAGAGGCATGTATATACAAATTAAGGAATCCAAGGGTGATGTTTCTAATTAAAAGTTACTAGAACGTGTAAATCTATTTTAAAGGAAGGACTATTTAGTTGAAACTGTGACTAGAGATCAGATAAGACAATAAGGTCAAGGGAGGATTCACAGAAACAAATACTGGACCTCAAAATTTAATTAATGAACAATCTTTATGTTAAAAATACATCAAGTATTAGACTCAGTTTCTTTACTGTAACTTTGATTTTTCTTTTAAATTAACATGAAATCCAAGCAGGGCATATACAAGTTTCAGAATTATATATTTTTTTCAGATAAACTGGCCAAATAAAACATCTAATTACTTTTGATATCCCTCAGATGATAATTTTTTGTGGAGTAATGTATGGATTGATGTTGAAGATTTTGGAATTGTCACTATCTGTTAAAATGATAACAAGGAATATTTTCATTTCAGAGAAGTACTAGGCAGAACATACATATCATATGTAAAGTATTTTTAGGAAAAAATAGATCATTATAAGCATTTTGGTTCCAATGTTGTAGTAAAATCTTTCTAGGTCTTCTGGGTTGTTTTCAGAAATTTAACTTCAGTAGAATATATTAAGTGCCTATTTCAGAAGCCATTTCCTGCAAGAAGCCCCAGGAATTCATGCATTTGCCATGGATCCCTTTGCTCCATAGCAGGATATACCATCTTTGCCAAGTCCTCCCTGCTGAAATGTATTCTCTTCTGCTGTTATGAACAGCCAGCACTATCTATGACACAAACTAACTTAGGAAAATTTTTCTTTTTGTTTTTCTAGTGGTGATACACACAAACTATAGGATTCAGAGGCCAATATTCGCTGGCATATGATTATGATATGCAAGAGCATCTTGGTTTTGTGTATTTTCCACATTTCATCTTTGTTTTGGTTCATCGGTTACCTTCCAGGCAATAGGAACTGCTTGTTGTTTTATTTTATACTATTCTTCAATGTGGAAACTACTCTCTACTATGGAAACTCACAAGAATTTATAGAAAGAATCATGACATTGTATTATCAGTTTCCTTCTAGAAGTTCTAGAAATATAGAAAATTTAGTGCAGTAAGTCTTGTTGACATGAAAATAATTATAAGAAGACAGCCTTAGTTATCAGCCCAAAAGTCAACTTCTGGAATGTTTCTTGTGTTTTAGATTTGCTTGCAATGTAATTAGAACTCAGCAGTTTAGGTCATAAACCAGAACCTAAAGAATTATTTCTCGCTCTTGAGCCCCTGCTCTAACTACAGAAGCATATCATTGCTGGCATTGATAGAGTTGTTCAAGGGTTAATGCAAACATGGCTATTATTTTCTTGTTACATTCAGTACTTCAGAAAATATTTATTTTTTAAAGATAGGTACAGCTGCTGAAATGCTGTTTCATCACTTCCAACCATGAAAATTCACTAAGCCATATTTTCAGTATGTAACTAAGGATTTATGTAGAAATGTGTATCAGAAACTGAATAAACCCATTGGGATTAAGAAGTAAACCAGTGTATCCTTAAGGAAAACAGGCTTTTAAGAGAATAAAATGGGAACATTTAATTAAAATTGCATCTATGTCCACCGACCTCACTTTGAACTTGTCAATTTTTTCCTGAGCATCATTATAAAGTTAAGTTTAGTCTAGAGGCAACATTTCCACTCTCTCTTTACTCATTCCTGATGCCTACTCCTTATCACAAAGCAGTGCTTGCAGCCTTGATCATTTAATCCCAAATGCATATATGATTTCAGCTGGTCAGTTTAATATAAATCTGTCAAAAAAAAAAGCTTACCCTTTCATGTGAATCATATTTTAACCAGATAAAGCTACACTAAATGCTTTTTTGACCAGAATACTCTTTATCAGAATTAGGATAGATCAAGTAAGTGTTGATGAATAAACACCTTCCCTGTTTTGGGACCATCAAAGGAAGATAGAGTATATGTGCTCATAAACTTTCTAAGTCAGATGACATGGTTCCTACCATTTTAAGAAAGACTTGAGAGGGAGCATGAGATACCCAAGGTTACGTAATCTTTCATTGTCACCATGGTCCAGGATCTCCTGACACATAGCTTAATGATGGTTACATTGTACTGTTTTGTTTTCTCTGTAAGTTCTGTAGAGTTTATGAGAATCTTTGGCTGAGGCTATATGAGACACTTCACTGAAACCTAACTGCAAATTTCACAAGGTTCCACAGCAACTTCTAACTAGAAAGAACCAGGTATAATACCTGGATTTCTTTATCCTTTATCCTGTGATATGAGAGTGATCCAGAAAAATGATCCAGAAATGATTCAGATAACAAAAGTTATCTGAAAGCAATTATCTAAATACAGGCTTACATTGGATGATCTTTGAGGACATTCTACATATTAAGATTGTAAGAAGATTCTGAGTTGTACACTGATACAACTCAAGTCAAAATTAACAAGCAAAATTTACCCTGAACATTCAAAAACTTGATCTACTGAAATTTATTAGTTAAACACTAACTTCTATGCACTCTGGTTGCAAATCAAATATAACCACCAACAAAATAGTATTTATATATTAAACATCATGTTAAATGAGAAATACAATAACCCCTCTAATTATCAATATTCTTGTATTGGGTATCAGTTTTTCACAAAGAAAAAACAGCTTATTCTATACACTGCATTAAGATGGCATTATAGTACCAACCTTGTGGCATGTGCTAGTATTTATTATTTCAATTAAAAAATTTCAATTTTTCACTGTACTTTGGGCTAATAAATTAAACATGAAGGTGTATAGCACTGTATCCTCATCAGTAATTGTAGTTGGGTCATTTGTTTTTAAATTTATATTTAATTAGATGCAATTGTAATTTATTCCAGAGAATTATAATTATTATAGTTGAAGCTATAGATCAACAGAAAATATTAAGAACAAGTGAAAATAATCTTAACTATAAAAATGTCATTCCCATTAATATCCATTGCAATTTCATTCTACTGAGATAGAAAGTTGCCTTTAAAAGAAGAGAAAAAGAAAAACTATGCCTTCCGATCTCAAGGATTTTGATTCTTTAGTCTTTCTAAATCTTTTAAGATTTTAGAGTATTTTTTGATGGCTGTAAAGGCAATTAGGATTTTATTCTAGTTTAATGCTATTAATGAGAAGCCATCAAACATGACTACTCCATAGTCTCTGATCCTTTAAATTACATATATTACATATATATATATATATATATATATATATATATATATATATATATATATATATATTCCTTCAGGTACTGGTAACTCATTCAGAGCGAGCAGCTTTATACTTTGAGCTCCTGTTTCATTTATATTGTTAAACAAATAAATAGCCTCTGCCTAATAAATTTTGCATTAAACTTAAGAAAAATAGAGAGAAATAAAAACACTTTGCTTGATTGAGCACTAGCATGTTTAAATGATGATGAGAATGGGATGTATTCACGTGAGACCTCAGTTCTTTCCACAGTTCATGTAGCCTTGGTGCTTCTACTACTTCATCCTATACTGGAAGTCCCACCATGCCTCACTCCAGCACCTTCTTTGTGTTCACATTAAAGCCTTTTTCTGTTTCCAGTTGTTCATTTGATAATTTTTTTTCTTATTTCAGTCAGATGCCAGACTCACAATCATTTTTAAGAAAAGACAATGCCAAGAAATAGGAAACAAGGCTACATTGATGAAGTAGATGATAATATTTCAAGCTAGTCAACATGACAAACTAAGCCTCCCTTAGTACCCTTTAACCTTAGCATGTATCAAACTGCTACAGACCAGATCAGTGGTGACATGGACTTAAGCCAAATCTCAAGTTCACTCTCATGCCATCTTTTAAGGAATTCTCTTTAATTTGGTCTTATTCAGTATCAGACTGGAGCAAAGGAGTGGGCTTTGCCAGTTTAATGACATTCAAGTTAAAATCCTAAGAGCTTCATATTAGTTGTTTAACACTGTAGTTGGAGAGGGCCTATGATGCTGAGACAACAATCTGAGCAATGACACACATGCCGTGAGGTAAGCAGGAGCTACATCTGGATTAGTAGACATTTCTGCAAAGTAACAGAGCAAATATTGATTTCACCATCCATACCATCTCTATTGCAAGTAACTTACTATGCTCTTATAGAACAAAATAAGAGGCAGAAAATAAGCAAACCTAGTGATATAGCTGTGTTTCTGATAAAATATTTACTGACAAGAATAAAACAATGAACAAATTTGGCATCTAGGCCAAGGGGCTGAATGCCAGACTACTCAAGAGCCTAGAATGTGTGGAACTTTGCTGTACATTAGGAAACCAATGAAAGTTTTCAAAAGCAATGGCATCATAAATCTGGTTACAGACAAGCTAATGTATATGGAAGCTCGGGTAAAAGGAGTGAGGAGCTGAGTTTAAATGGGGAAAACAGTCATTCACTCTGTAGACCAAGCTGCCCTGGAACTCATCGGAATCCACCTGCCTCAGTCTTTTGAGTGAGTTCTGGGACACAAAGCATGCACCATCCTGATTAGCTGTCACTTACATAGACTCCATAGTACTAGTCAGTAACTTAAAATGAAGATCAATGGTGACAGTGCCTTTGCATTCCTAAGTTTATAATGATGCCTTCCATTGAGATGTCTAAGGGAGAGGTTTAATAGAAGGGAAAAATCGGACGAGAATGCAGTGATACCTGGAAGATTTGTTCTTTACCAACTTCTTAACTTCTCCTCAGCATTTCTTTGGTATCCAAATCCCCCGTTGTGCCCAGAGCTCCTTCCCAGAAGCTTTGTATATATTGCTCAGGAATACACATTTTAAACTTGTCAGGGTTGTTTGTTGTTATTTATATCCAACTTTGAGAAGCCATGATGTTTGGAAAACTTGAAAGTGTGTGTGTTTGTGTGTGTGTGTGTGTGTGTGTGTGTGTGTGTCCAGGCAGACAAAAGGAAAACAAAGGGGATATAGTGTCTGAGAAGCAAAGAAAAACTGACATCTAAATATAACACAATGTCCTATGTTTAGTACTGTTGAAAGACAGCAGTGCTATCTAACCAGAGTTTTATGGTGTCACACCCGACCTGATGTAATGCATTACAAGACAGATGCAAGAGCAGCTCTAGGACTGTATGTCCTACAAAAAAGAAAAAATTTCAAACAAAATTGCAAAGATAAGGGCTAGACTGAGAAATGATAAACAAGAACCAGGTCCCAAATACTGGGCAAAGAAAGAGCAAAAGATGATTGCAGATAAGATATTAGAATTCTTCAGGGAATCATGGAGTCAGCAAATCCAGCAGCAGTAGAGTTATACCAAGAGGAATAAGTGAAAGGAAAGATGTAGATTCTCTACTTCAAAGAACCGGAAGTGAGCTTTAGGAAAAGCTCACCAAAATTCAATACTTTTTAAGGCTTTTTGTACTGTGTTAGCCTATACCACCAAGAACACGACAAACAAAAGATGTTGAATTGCAGTTGTTTGCTGAAATGATTGAATTTTAATAAATTTAGTCAGGGAAAACTGCACCCATTCATTTCCTCCAACATTTCCTTAATAGAATATGTTATTTATATGAAGTTAACATACTGCATACCTACTGTATGTTTTCTCTGAGCTTCAACTGAAGGAGGACGAAGCATTAGAGTAAATGTGTGACTACACAGAAGTCAGAATCTAAGGAAAATAAAAATATGTTTAAAAAAAAAAAGACCGTGTAGCTAGAACGATTTATTCTCTGTTCTGGATAATCAACGCAATGTACAACTAAAATTAAATGTTTATTTGTGAAAGGGGAGGAAGGCTTCATAGTAGAGTTGCACTGTAATCTAACATTTGATGGATAATAGGGGTGTCACATTTGCTTTTTAATTCTCTGAAAAACACCCCTTTTGAAAGCCACCTGTGGAGGAAGGAGTTTCTTTCAGATTATAGCTTATCATGAAGGGAAGTCAGAGCAGAAGCTCAAATCAGGAACCTGGGGGCAAGAATTGAAACAGGAGCTATGGAGGAGCACTGCTTGTCTTGATCCTCAAGGATCAGTTACCTTTCTCATATAGCAAAGCATCAGTTGTCTAGGGGTGGCAGAGACTTCAATAGGCTTGACCTACCAATCTCAATCAAGAAAGCCCTCAAGAACTTGCATATAGGCCAATAGGATGAACTCGTTATCTCAATTGAGGTTCTTTCCTCCCAGAGTGTCACATGACAAAATTAACCCCTAGCACAAAAAGAGAAAAATTAACCTATAGCCAACAATTAATAAGAAGACAGAGGCCAGGTGATGGTGATGCATACCTGTATTCCCAGCACTCTGGGAGGTGGATTTCTGTGTTCAAGGCCAGCCTGGTCTACAGAGTGAGTACCAGAGCTATACAGAGAAACTCTGCCTCCAAAATAAATAAATAAATAAATAAATAAATAAATAAATAAATAAATACATAAATAAAAATAAAAAAAAGAAAGAAAGAAAGGGAAAAAAAGAAAACAGAGATAGGTAGATGAGCACAGAATTTCCAGAGAAATGAGTAGCTCGATGTGACCTGAGCATCTACTCCTTGAGTCAGAGCCATTCTTCTTGTTTGTTGTGTCCATCTGGATATATTACAAGAGACTCAAGCTCAAAGATTCTTTAGCATTCTCCCTGCACACAATTCTTTCAACTCAGTGGACTCTAGTAGGCTAGTTTATCATCTGTACAGACACTATAGCTGAAACTCTGGTCATAATCATAATCCCCTCCTTGTCCTTCATCAGTAAGATACGGATATCCTCCCCCCATGACCTGCTTTCTACCTCACTGACTACATGCCAGACTGAGATTTAACTCTTTTTATGTCACCATGATGTTCTTCTTGTTCTTCTGACAGTCTATCATAAATTTTTCATACAACATCAGCTTCTACACTCATTTTTCACTTAAAGCTTTACTGAAGCCCTTCCAATGGTTTCCAGTTGCATTTGAGATAAATTTAAAATACAAAAAAAAAAAACATTTTAATTTATGGAGTGGATATTGTCTGCCACCATTTGAAGCAGCTAGTAAGTATTATTTTCTATCATCTTTCATTACTTTTTTTGAAGTTTGCATGGTTGTCTTTAATTGTATATACTTAAGTGTTACACAACAGCATGTCTATATCATCTACAAAAAAAATGCTACAGTGAACAGTGAGCAGAAACTTGTCTCTATATGTCCTAAATTTATTTTCTTTGACCGTGTATACGACATATAGATTGCTTGGTCATGTGATTACTTCTATTTTGCATGTTTTGAATGTTGCTACACATTGTTTCTCATAGCAGTTGTGCCAGCATACATTACTACAAGAGTCTATGAGGGTTTTCTTTTGTCTGTCACTTTGTGTAATGTTGATCTTGCCTTGATAATAACCTCATTGTAGCTTTGACTTTGTCCCTAGATGACGAGTTATATTAAAGGATTTTCTTTTTCTTGTAAGCATTGGGCATTATTACGTTCCATTTGAAATTACATTTTCACACCTTTGTTCATTTTAAACCAAGTTATTTGACATGGGTTTTGAGTTCTTTATTGCTTTTGATATTATTCCTTTAACAGAGAAGTAATTTTCAAATATTTTTCCAATTTTGTAATAATTTTTCATTGTACTTTTTATATATAGAAGACATAGTTTCATATCTTCTCATTTGCATATCTAAGCATTATCTAAGGTTCATTATTAACAACTTTTCTTTTTTTCTTTTTTTTTCTTTTTTTCTTTTTTTTCCTTTTTTTTCTTTTTTTTCTTTTTTTATATTTATTTATTTATTTATTTATTTATTTATTTTTATTTACATTGCAAATGATTTCCCCTTTTCTGGGTCCCCACTCCCCGCAAGTCCCATAAGCCCTCTTCCGTCCCCCTATTCTTCCATCTACCCCTTCCCACTTCCCTGTTCTGGAATTCCCCTATACTCTTGCACTGAGTCTTTCCAGAACCAGGGCCCACTCCTCCATTCTTTTTGGACATCATTTAATTTGTGGATTATGTCCTGGGTATTCAAGGTTTCTAGGCTTATATCCACTTATCAGTGAGTGCATACCATGATTGATCTTTTGAGACTGGGTTACCTCACTTAGTATGATGTTCTCCAGCTCCATCCATTTGTCTAAGAATTTCATGAATTCATTGTTTCTAATGGCTGAATAGTACTCCATTGTGTAAATATACCACATTTTTTTGTATCCATTCCTCCGTTGAAGGACATCTAGGTTCTTTCCAGCTTCTGGCTACTACAAATAGGGTTGCTATGAACATAGTGGAGCATGTGTCCTTATTGCATGCTGAAGAATCCTCTGGATATATGCCCAGGAGTGGTATAACAGGGTCATCAGGAAGTGACATGCCCAGTTTTCTGAGGAACCGCCAGACTGATTTCCAAAGTGGTTGCACCATCTTGCAATCCCACCAGCAGTGGAGGAGTGTTTCTCTTTCTCCACATCCTCGCCAGCACCTGCTGTCTCCTGAGTTTTTAATCTTAGCCATTCTGACTGGTGTGAGGTGAAATCTTAGGGTTGTTTTGATTTGCATTTCCCTAATGATTAATGATGTTGAACATTTCTTAAGGTGTTTCTCAGCTCTCCGAAGTTCTTCATGTGAAAATTCTTTCTTTAGCTCCGTACCCCACTTTTTAATGGCGTTATTTGGATCTCTGGGTTCTAAAAATTTTTTTTCTAAAAACTTTATTTTGTAGACACCACAATAGTCTCCAGTTTACATATTCAGAAACAGCAAACTGGGACAGAGGAGGAATTTCAGTTGGGAAAGTGCTCCCATTACAATCATGAGGATACCAATCTCCAGAAACTACATTTAAAAAGCCACATATGTTGACAAATGCTTGTCACATTTCAGAACTGAGGCATCAGAGACAGGCATATCTCTGGAGCTCACTGTCCAGCCAATATATTCTGACTGGTGAATAGTAATCCCAAGTTATCAGAGAGAGACCTTGTCTAAGAAAAGTCAAAGAAACAAGATAAAAAGCAATATTAGTTGATCCAGATGAACAAAAGTCAAAGTGCACACATATATACACCTGCACGCTTCCATATATCTACACACATACATTCACATACTAAAAGATGGGGGAAACACAAGAAACAAATTGGGGAAAGAGAGTTGTGTACATGTTACCCCAACTATGACTTACCAAAAACAGTTGAAATGCTAAGCAGACATTATAATTTTGCTATATCTCATTCTCTAAATTCTTGATTGCAATTGATGCCTTTTCTCTTTTAATATTTTGTGGAATCTACTGAAATAAATGCCTGGAACAGAATTCAAGTGCTATTGATATTCTCTTCTGCAGTTAAACATTTTAATACAGCTGTTATATTCTGTTCCCTCAAAATTTGTTCCTTTCTGTCACATTGTGTTATAGTGTCATATTATGTTCCTGTCTCCCTACAAATTCACCCAAGACACTGTTCTTATCTTTCCCTGTTGTACCATACACTCACTCTGTTTGTATTCATTACACCTAATCTGGTACTGAGCAACCAAATGTTTACTGAATCAATAAATATGGTAATAGCTACAGCAGTAGACAAAGTTTAGAAGAGGGTCTGGAAACATTGGATGTCAGGCTAAGGTTTTTTTTTTGAATTTTGTCATGAAAATAATACAGGATAATTATTTTTTGTGAAAAGATATGAACTAAGCTTTATATTTTAGGATGATTAATCTGGTATTCTGTGATGATTAAATAAAATTGGATAACTTGACAGTACTTTAATAATTGTAAAATTAGAACACTAGTAAATATATTCATCCTGAAAGAGTCCTGCCAAACTGAGAAGTCTATATCATAATTCAAATACTTTGTGCTATGGGTCTCTTAGTCAATTAAAGTAGTTCTGCTTCTGAGTGCAGGTAAGTAGATAAGGCATACAGCTTTCCAAAATGTATTCTCTTCTTCCTTCATTTTATGTTCCTTATTCTTCTCTACCCACCTAGCTACCCAAGAGAGGCAATTTGCCTAAAATGAAAGCACAAGAGGGTAAGCTCAAAGACCATAATACATAGAAATCTTCTGGTAATTCAACATTTAACCAAAGCAGGTACAGAAGCAATTCTAGCATCATAAAATACAGAAAATACACCTGTCATATAAAATAAAAGAGATTACATTGATAATAATGTAATCTGCCACAGTTCTTGTTACTAATAGTAGTATTATTTTACTGTGGTCTGGCAGAATGGAATACAAGCTTGAGAAGCGTTACTCTAATGACAGATGATATGTGATTAGAAGTAAGAGAGTGGAATAACACACAAAAAAGCAAGTGATTGGATTCAGACTAAGGAGAAAGAAGATTCTGTGATGACCTGAAGGCAAGGCAACCAATAACATGGACATAGTTTGATGAAAATAAAGTCAGGAGTAAAGGAATTCACTCACTTAAGATCTTTAGATGATGTGCATGTCCTTTACCCACAGACATGGGTAACATATGGTCTCTACCCACATTGGTCTTACAGTACATTAAACATAAGGCTTGTGTATATATGGACATACATAGAAACAAGTATTAGATACAAACACACAACACACACACACACACACACACACACAAAACCTTCCAATACTGCCAAACTATTGTCATACAGAAAATGATCACAGACTCACAGACTTGTCCTAAAGTTTTAGAATATGAGGCAAATTTAGATAGCTAGCGGGGAGGTAGTAAAATCAGCATATACAAAACACATAATTAAGAATATCAGGAATGCACATGAGATATAGTGCATGAAAGGTCAGTGAAAAAATGTGCTGGGTGGGTATTCTTCAGGCCTATTTGATAGAAATACACAAAGCCAATCTGAATTAGCTTAGAAAAAAGAAACTGCTTGGAAATGTTCTAATAACTCACTAAAAGTCATTCAAGAGGCAGGGTAAATTGTACATAGTGTACCTACACAGCGGCGACACAACCAAGAGCTCTCCAGCTTAAAATCTCTACTTTCCTTTTTCTTCTGATGTTTTCTTATTAAAGCCATCTACGCACTAATGTTATTCATTTTATCTAATACTGATCAAGAATCTTCTTACTTTCCACCAGGCAGTAGCTATCACCTACATGTACAATGTCATTATATCTAAATTATAAAATTCATAAAGTTTTGAATGGTAATCCAATGCCTCCAACGTAGATCACTAATAACTAGATCAACTCTTGGCAAAAACTAAAGTCTTAATAATTTTAACTGAGTGAATACAACAATAAGATGACAGTTCACATTTGCTGGCACAGAAAGAACATGCGTATGTAGATAAAGGTCTTGGTATAAGTCTTGGTTAAAGACTGATTATATGAGGTCCTGCACTAGTGTGATTTTTTCCAGTGATTCCTGTCAGTATTCCCAGTTAATGGGACTTTCCTCAATATACCCAATCATCATTCATCAATAAATCTAAACATTTAGATACATTCTTAAGTGTTTATGAATGTGTATTTGCCAGTTATGACCTGCTCATGATGTTAATTTTACCTGTCTTTTGCTTGTGCACAAGAATGACAGTTTAATAAACACTTCACCCTTGTCTGTCCCTAAATGGTGCTTGACATAGGAAAAAAATATGAGAACACTTCCTTCAGATATACAGGACTCAGCTATACTCAGATCTTCTGAATTGCAATCATTTATTTGCCCATGAATGATTAGCTAAAATGGCTGTTCCCACTGACAAATCAAAACACAGTTTGATCATCTTTCATCAGTCTTCTCTTCTTTCCTGAGATCTTAACCTCTGACCTGCTTTCAGCCTTCCTTGTAGGGTGCTTTCCTGAAGCTGGCTGGATTCAGGGCACTGCATTCTCAGATCATCTAACCAGACACACTGTTTCCTTCACTTTCTGGTACTCATTTATCTAAGCTCTTTTTTTCCCACTTGTCTCACCATTGAGCTATTTGCAGACCTCATATTAATCCTTGTCCATATTGCAATAGGACACCCCCCCCCAATCACCAACTTATCTCCTTACTTAAGTTCAGATTCATTTGTCATTCAGCATTTGTTAACTCATTTTTTCATTTTAAGGAAAGGGGTCAAACATGAATCATTTCTGGATATTCTGTACCAGCAGTAGGCTTGCCATTGTAGATACTGCTGTGTATGTTCACTGAATGAATATACAAGAGGAAATGAATATTGTGTGCTGGTTCTTCTATATTGGCTTAGAAAAGCAGAGATTTCTCCTTCAATGATATTGTACTTCCCACAGTTTACCCCAGTGATGCTTCTCTAAGACTCCGAAGTTTTAAATTGTTTAGGCAAAAAAATTTCACATCATGATAACACAGAAGAAGACTGACATGCATTGGCCTGCATTTCTGCTTATTCTTTCTTGATTTAAATTACGAAGGACTGAAGTCAAGGTGTTTTCTCAGTCAATTGCCAAAGTTTTTATCTCCTTTGAGCTCAGCAAGAGCCTCAAGGGAGGATAGGGGTTATTGTTTTTAAAACCTTGAAACCCAAGCTGGCTAGAGTAATTCCTACTTCTGTCAGTATGTGTATGCTGCTAAGCTCAAATGAAACTTTTGCTACAGGAATTTGTGCTGTTCTGATTCATTGCTTGCATGTCAGTGTTGAAGGAATTAAGCAGTGCAGATTTTAAGCAGTTTTTACCAAGAGAAATTCCCTTCACCTGCTCAGCTATTTCAACATGGAAACCGTATGTTCTCCAGTTTGATCTAGAGTCTGATTTCAAGGCTCAGGGAGAATAATCGTAACTTTTCTTTGCTCATCTTTTCAGCATTGCCTCTTTTCTGTAAGGAAGTTTCTGCTTTTATTTTCTTTATTGTGAAATGTCTGCTGTGCTGTTTGGGGAAAGGGAATCTTAGTGATCTCACCCCTTTCTGACAACAGTGCTAATATTTGGAGGTTGGTTTCTGTTTCCACTTAGAAGCAAAGCAACTAGGTTGAGTGATCTTTTCAGTTGTACATGGGTCTCAAAAGATATAGCATTGTGGATCAAATATCCAAAGAATGGAGATAGTGAGACCACTCTAACTTAGGTTGTGCATCCTAAAGACCTCAGTTCCGAGTAAAAACTGATGCTCTACTCTCACAAGTAAACCCTTATGTCCACCCCTTCCCATAGGGCTTCTGTTAACAGATATGAATGCAGCAATTCCCCATGGAAAGCAGGTTTGGGGAAGGCAGGGAAGCATAAACAATGCCCAAACTTGCTACAACACAGAAGAGAAAGACAGAAATGTAGCTTCCAATACAGAGTGATAGATACTTAATCAGACTGGATTAGACCTCAGCTTGAAGGGACAAATGAGAGGAAGCCCATGAACCATTAGTTGAAGCAAGATGCAGTTTAACACCTCCATGGGGGAGGGGATAAAAATAATGCTATGAGATTTTTCAGTGAACTCAGAAAGATCTACACAATTTGCAAAATTGTTAATGAAGCATTCTACCATTTGTCATGCCATAGCCAGGAAGAATTGTCTTTTCTTCTATTCCTTACAAATATGGATTTATTTGTCACTATAGTAAGATTAAGAAATATTTTATAGTCATTCTGTTCTTTGTGGCAGCTCTGAATAAGGTAATTGAATTGGGTTTTTAAGCCATAAAATACTTAGATATTATGAGCATTTTAAAGCTACTCTACATAACAAAAATATTGAAACATTTATAAAACACAGAGTTCTTCAAAAGATGGATAAAAATTAATTTGTTGTCAGAAATGAGGGCACATTCCTTATTCTCACAGCATTCAGGAAGCAGACACAGGCACATGTCTCTGAGTCCTAGTCCAGTCTGATCTGTAGAAAGAGTGCCAAGCAAGAAAGCGTTGCATCGTGTGACCTGGACTCAAAAGTGTAATTATTTGTCAAAAGAGTTTGGCTATGAACATTAGAAAAATCATATTTTTCTGCTATTTTATTAAAAGCATTAAATAGCTCTTCCTCCTGTACCATTCTTCTGCCTTCAACTTTCATAGACATCCACTAACAGATACTTTGGACTTCTCTTGTGGTGACTACTGTGTTCAGACACTGTTGCCTATTTGTTTTTGCTTCTCGCTTTCACAATTGGACACATTACATTCAGTCTCTGTTGTCTGCTCAGCAGAGATATCCCTATGGAGGCCTCGAAAACAGTAATACAACACTTTAAAGGTCAAATATAGCTAATCCCATTCACCATCTGGTGATCAATCTTTTTTCCCTCTTTTCCAACTCACTGTAGAAGTACTGCTAAAAATCAAGAGTACAGACAAATCAAGTGCATTGAACTGTCCAACTCAAGGAAATCCCAGCATATCAATAGCGCTTAAGCACTTCTGGGCAAATTCCCAGGCTAGAGAAAAAATGAATGATTTTGTTTCATTGTTCAGCTTGTCCAAGTTTGAGAACAAACAAAGAAAACCTCAAAAATTTAGAGAAATATAGCCTCTGTAGATATGTTTTGGAACATGTAGGGTTAAGGAACCAAGAATTCTACAGATTTAGTGACATTAATAGCTAAACTCATCACTTACCTTTCTGAGGATCAGTTAGTTGATGCATTTAGTCATATTTCTCCCTAGCTTGCTAATGTATATGCATCTAATAATCATGAAAATTGATACCAATTAATCTGTGTTATTAGGCAAGATCTTAGAAAAAGAAACTCATTATTGTGACCAACTCCCTATTCTTACCAAAATATCCAGATATTTTACCTGCATTCAAAGAAATTCACATATTCTATAATTTACCATATTATAAATGTAATGAAGCAAAACAATTTCACTTTTTTTCTGTAAAGCTAAAAGATCAAATGTATAGTTGAGCATTGTTAGCACTGATGGGTTACCCTAAACCCCAGAACTCCATGTTATATTTCTATAGAACATGTGTTAATTGTACCAACTACGTTCCTGTCATGTGTGTATTTTAGTAAACTATGATTATACAAATCATTAGTTACTTTTCTATCACTATAGATGAATTTTTATAGGTAAAATAAATTTACGTTAGAACTATCCACTTAGCAGATATTTGATTGTACAAGATTGTGAACTGCACATTATACATATATGCTATGGCAATAGATTTAGAATGTATTCTTGAGACTTCACATTAAGTAGAATATCAAGCCCTACTGAATAACTAACTACTCACAAGCCTCACACTCTGCTCCATCTCTATAGCCCCTGTGAACAATTATACTATCTTGTGCTCCGTTAAATTAGTTTATTATAAATTCCTTCTAAAACTGGAATCATGTAAGTTTTGTCTTTTTCTTCCTGGCTTACTTCCCTTAGTGTGCTACCACTCAGGTTCATCCTTGATGCTAAATAAGACAATTTTGTCTCCTTCTTAATATAAAATGTTCTATTATCTATAAATAACATAATACCTCAATCCTTTCGGTTTCTTCATTAAAATTTGACTGTATCTTCTGTGTTTTCTTAACCAAAAAAAAAAAAAAAAAAAAAAACTTTTAAAAAAGTTTCCATGATTTCATTATTGTCAATAACAAGGTAATGAACATACAAGTACATCTCTGATATGTAGCTTTCAATTTAGGGTAAAAAAAAAAATACCCACAATTGATATTGGAAAGCCATGTAATACTTTTAGTTAATTTTTTTTAAAGAGCTGAAATAGCAAACACACAAGCTGCTCAGCCTACAGAGATAAGCAGGTTGATCCAGAAGCAGGCTGTTCTGCAGAGGGAGTCCGATGGCCCATAAGAACTGTTGCAGTGCAGGCTTTATCCTTCGGTATGGAAAGAATTCATACATGAAGAGACCATGTAGATTCAGAAGGCATCACTCTATTTTCCCACAGACAGTTTTAGGACCCGCCATGCCTGCTACTATTCTCTGTGGCCCTGTGAGCCTCAGAAGAAGGCTTCTTCATCTTAAAAAATGCTCAACTTCATTAGTCATTAGGGAAATGCAAATCAAAACAACCCTGAGATTTCACCTTACACCAGTCAGAATGGCTAAGATTAAAAATTCAGGAGACAGCAGGTGTTGGAGGGGATGTGGAGAAAGAGGAACACTCCTCCACTGCAGGTGGGGTTGCAAATTGGTACAACCACTCTGGAAATCAGTCTGGCGGTTCCTCTGAAAACTGGGCACCTCACTTCTAGAAGATCCTGCTATACCACTCCTGGGCATATACCCAGAGGATTCCCCACCATGTAATAAGGATACATGCTCTACTATGTTCATAGCAGCCCTATTTATAATTGCTAGATGCTGGAAAGAACCCAGGTATCCCTCAACAGAAGAGTGGATGCAAAAAATGTGGTATATCTACACAATGGAGTACTATTCGTCCATTAGAAACAATGAATTCATGAAATTCTTAGGCAAATGGATGGAGCTGGAGAACATCATACTAAGTGAGGTAACCCAGACTCAAAAGATGAATCATGGTATGCACTCACTAATAAGTGGTTATTAACCTAGAAAACTGGAATACCCAAAACATAATCCACACATCAAATGAGGTACAAGAAGAAAGGAGGAGTGGCCCCTTGTTCTGGAAAGACTCAGTGAAGCAGTATTCAGCAAAACCAGAACAAGGAAGTGGGAAGGGGTGGGTGGGAGGACAGGGGGAGAGAAGGGGGGCTACGGGACTTTCGGGGAGTGGGGGGCTAGAAAAGGGGAAATCATTTGAAATGTAAATAAAAAATATATCGAATAAAAAAAAGGCTTCTTAATACTTTTCATTTTTATTAGATATATTCTTTATTTACATTTCAAATATTGTCCCCTTTCCTGGTTCCCTCCTGAAAATCCCATAAGCCATATCAACCCTCTCCTGCTTCCCTGTCCTGGTATTCCACTACACTGCAGCATCTACACTCCAGCATCGAGCCTTTCCAGGACCAAACATCTTCAGCTCCTTGAGTCCTTTCTCTAGCTCCTCCGTGGGACCCTGTGCTCAGTTCAATGGCTGGCTGAGAGTGCTCCCCTTTGTATTTGTCATGCACTAGCAGAGCCTCCCAGGTGACAGCTCCTGAGTGAGGTAACCCAATCACAAAAGGACACACATGGTATGCACTCACTGAGAGTGGATGATAGACCAGCAGTTTGGAATACTCAAGACACAATTGACATATCAAATGATGCCCAAGAAGGAGGAAGACAAAACTATGGATACTCTGGTCCTTCTTAGAAGGGGAACAAAATACCTACAGAGACAAAGTGTTGAGCAGAGACTGAAAGAATGACCATCCAGACTTCCCCACCTAGGTATCCATCCCATATACAGTTACAAAATCCAGACACTATTATTGATGCCAAAAAAAAATCTTTTTATTCTTAACCCTACCTCAGCCCGGAACTTTTGATGCTACTCTTGGTATCTACATAAGTGTTAAAAACAAATATATAAATCAAGCATTGAGTAATAAGTCATAAATAAAGTTATTATCAAAAAAGAAATAGCAAATTCACTATTAAATAGTACCATATAGGTTCCTATAATCTCAAGCTCTCTGATGATTGCATTTGATTAGCAAGGTCTTGTAGTTTGGATTTGACTCCCATTTGCTTGATGGTTAATGGTGCTGAACCTCTTTTCATGTAAATCCGGCCATTTCATATCTAATTTGGAAAACGTCTAAACCATTTTAAAATTGAACTGTTAGGATCTACTTAGGGGTTGTTTTCCTTGGATGGGTTGTTATTGAGCTATAGAAGATCATCTTACATAAAATCTATTTAATAGTTCTTATAAAATATAGTCGTTGTGAGTATTTCCTCCCATTATTTAGGCTTCCTTTGCAATTCTGTTATTTTCTTTTCTATATAGACAATTTTGCATAAGAGTGTTATAGACTTCATTTCCAGAGACCATTATATCATTAAAGCTCTTGATAATATATCTAGAGAAGTTGGCAGCTGCCATCTTGGCCCCCAGTCGGATGGGATAGGTAACCCCAGGTACTGAGATATCCCGCGTCTAAGACCTCTGGGGATGAAGACCACTGAGCAGCTGACTGCTGCCTATGCCCAGGACCTGGGCAGAGCAGCGGTTTGTCTGTGTGCCAGCCAGGCGCAGGTCCTGTACCCTGCAGAGAAGACAGCAACCACCATCTTAGCTCCCAATAGGACGAGACAGTTGACCACAGGTATGAAGATATCCCGAGTCTAAGACTTCTAGGGACTCAGACCGCCATGCTGCTGGCTGACGCCAGCTCCCAGGACCTGGGCAGAGCAGTGGATTGTCTGTATGCCAGCCAGGCGCAGGTCCTGTGCCCAGCAGAGAAGCCACCAGCCGCCACCTTCGCCCCTCCCCCCCCAGTCAGACAGGACAGGCGATCCCAGGTATTGAGATATACCAAGTCTAGGACCTCTGGGGATGCAGACTGTCGAGTTGCTGGCTGCCGACTATGGCCAGGACATGGGCAAAGCAGTGGTTCATCTGTGTGCCAGCCAGGCATGAGTCCAGTGCCCTACTGGATCTCCACTGCCATCTTCGCTCCCTGACAGAGCAGATGGGCGGTACCAGGTTCGGTCTACAAAGACAATCCAAGTATAACATTGCTTGGGGCAGGACACACCAGGGCTCCAACAGTACCCAAGAGGAGGGCAGAAAATCAGCAAACTGTACCAGGGGAAACCCAGTCATCCAGTGGTGCAGAAATAGCCTTAGAGGCTCACAGGAGGTTCAAGCACCAGCCAGTGACAACAGGACAAACTAACACCAGAGACAGCCAGATGGCAAAAGGCAAACGTAGGAACCTTACCAACAGATATCAAGATAATATGGCCACATCTGAACCCAGTTCTCCAACAACAGCATGTCCGGGATACCACAACACACCAGAAAAACAAGACTTGGATTTAAAATCACTGGTCATGATGCGGTTAGAGGAACACAAGAAGGACATAAACAAATCTCTTAAAGAAATACAGGAGAAAATGGATCAAAAGTTAGAAGCCCTTACAAGGGAAACACAAAAATCATTTAAAGAAATCCAGGAGAATATGAGTCAAATGATAGAAGCCAAAAAGGAGGAAATGCAAAAAATCACTTAAAGAAATACAGAAGAACTTGGGTCAAAAGACAGAGGTCATGAAAGAGGAAACACAAAAATCTCTTAAAGAATTACTGGAAAACACAAACAAGCAAGTAAAGGAACTGAGCAAAAGCATCCAGGATCTAAAAACAGAAGTAAAAACAACTAAGAAATCACAAAGGGAGACAATTTTGGAGATAGAAAACCTTGGGAAGAAATCAGGGGCCATAGATGCAAATATAAGCAACAGAATACAAGAGATAGAAGAATCTCAGATGCTGAAGATACCATGGACTCAACAGTCAAAGATAGTGCAAAATATAAAAAGCTTGTAACACAAAACATCCAGGAAATCCAGGACACAATGAGAAGACCAAATCTGAGGATTATAGGCATAGATGAGAGTGAAGATTTACAACTTAAAGGGCCAGCAAATATTTTCAACAAAATTATGGAAGAAAACTTCCCTAAACTAAAGAGAGAGATGACCGTGAATATACAAGAAGCCTACAGAACTCCAAACAGACTGGACCTGAGCAGAAATACCTCGCATCACATAATAATCAAAATCATAAATGTACTAAACAAAGAAAGAATATTAAAGGCAGTAAGAGAAGAAGGCCAAGTATCATATAAAGAAGACCTATCAGAATCACACCAGACTTCTCACCAGAGTCTATGAAAGCTAGATGATCCTGGGCAGATCTCATGCAGACTCTAAGAGAACACAAATGTCAGCCAAGACTACTATACCCAGCAAAACTCTCAATCACCTTAGATCAAGAATCTAAGATATTCCATGACAAACCAAGTTTACCAAATATCCACAAACCCAGTCCAACAAAGGATAATAGGAGGAAAACATCAATACAAGGAGGGAAACTTCGCCCTAGAAAAAGCAAGATAGTAAAGTTCTTTCATCAAACCCAAAAGAAAATAACCAATCAAATATAAAAAATAAATCAAAAATGACAGGAAGTAATAATCACTATTCCTTAATATCTCTTAACATCAATGGGCTCAATTCCCCAATAAAAAGACATAGACCAACAGACTGGATACATAAACAGGACCCTACATTTTGCTGCATAAAGGAAACACACCTCAGTGTCAAAGACAAACACTATCTTAGAGTGGAAGACAATTTTACAAGCAAATTGTCTCAGGAAACAAGCCAGAGTAGCCACTCTAATATCAGATAAAATTCACTTTCAACCTAGTCATCAAAAGAGACACTGAGGGACACTTCTTGCTGGTCAAAGGAAAAATACACCAAGAAGAACTCTCAATCCTGAACATCGATGCTCCAAATGCAAGGGCAACCGCATTCATAAAAGAAACTTTACTAAAGCTCAAAGCTCACATTGCACCTAACACAATAATTGTGGGTAATTTCAACACTCCTCTCTCCTCAATGGACCAATCAGGAAAGCAGAAACTAAACAAGGACACAGTGAAACTAATTGAAGCTTTGGACCAATTAGATTTAAGATACATATATATGTTATGTTTCTTAACATATATATATATATATATATATATATATATATATATATATATATATATATAGAGAGAGAGAGAGAGAGAGAGAGAGAGCATTTCATCCTAAAGCAAAAGGATATACCTTTTTCTCAGCACCTCATGGGACCTTCTCCAAAATCGACCATATAATTGGTCAGAAGACAGACGTCAACAAATATAAAAAGATTGAAATAATCCCATGCCTCCTATCAGATCACTATGGAGAAAAGTTGTCTTCAATAGCAACAAAAACAACAGAAAGCCCACATAAAAATGGAAATTGAACAATACTCTACTCAATGATACCTTGGTCAAGGAAGAAATAAAGAAAGAAATCAAAGACATTTTAGAATTTAATGAAAATGAAGACACAACATACCCAAATCTATGGGACACAAAGAAAGCAGTGCTAAGAGGAAAATGCATAGCCCTAAGTACCTCTAAAAAGAAAATGGAGAGAGCATACACGAGCACCTTAAAAATACTTTCGGGGGTTGGGGGGCTAGAAAAGGGGAAATCATTTGAAATGTAAATAAAAATATATCGAATAAATTAAAAAATAATTTTTACTTTAAAAAAATGAACAAACATAGTGCTATGAGATTCTTTGGTAAAGCAGAAAGGATACACTGATCCAGCTCTGAAAGTCTTGGGACTGAAGTTTGAATTTATAATTCCCTGTAGTAGTGTAGAAGCATATAGATTCTACATATGTGTTGTATGATTGACCATGAAAAAAAAAAAAACAAACACCTGAAAATCCTGGAACAAAAAGAAGATAATTCACCCAGAAGGAGTAGAAGACAGTAAATCGTCAAACTCAGGGTTGAAATCAATCAAGTAGAAAAAAAGAGAACCATACAAAGAATCAACAAAACCAGGAGATGGTTCTTTGAGAAAATCAACAGGATATATAAACCCTTAGCCAGACTAACCAAAGGACACAGAGACAGTATCAAGATTAACAAAATCGGAAATGAAAATTGAGATATAACAACAGAAACTGAGGAAATTTAAAAAAAAAAAAACTCATCAGATCGGACTACAAAAGCCTATACTCAACACAACTGGAGAATCTGGAGGAAATGGACAGTTTCCTAGACAGATATCAAATACCAAAATTAAATCAGGATCAAGTAGATCATCTAAACAGTCCCATAACCCCTAAAGAAATAGAAGGGGTCATAGAAAGACTTCCAACAAAAAAAAAGCATGGAACCAGATGGTTTTTCTGCAGAATTCTATCAGACATTCAAAGAAGACCTAACACCAATACTCTTCAAACTATTCCACAAAATAGAAACAGAAGGAACACTACCCAACTTGTTCTATGAAGCCACAATTACACTGATACAAAAACCACACAAAGATCCAACAAAGAAAGAGAACTTCAGGCCAATTTCCCTTATGAATATGGATGCAAAAATACTCAATAAAATTCTTGCCCACTGAATCCAAGAACACATCAAAACGATCACCCACCATGATCAAGAAGGGTTCATCCCAGTGATTCAGGGATGGTTCAATATAAGGAAATCCATCAATGCAATCCACTACATAAACAAACTCAAAGAAAAAACACATGATCATTTTATTAGATGCTGAAAAAGCATTTGACAAAATTTAGCATCCATTCATGCTAAAAGTCTTGGAAAGAACAGGAATTCAATGCCTATACCTAAACATAGTTAAAGCAATATACAGCAAACCAGTAGCCAACATCAAACTAAATGAAGAGAAACTTGAAGCAAGACCACTGAAATCAGGGACTATACAAGGTTGCCTTCTCTCTCCATATTTACTTAATATAGTACTTGAAGTTCTAGCTATATCAATTAGACAACATAAGGAGGTCAAAGGGATACAAATTGGAAAGGAAAAAGTCAAATTATCACTATCTGCAGATGATATGATAGTATACTTAACTGACCCAAAAAACTCCACCAGAGAACTCCTACAGCTGACAAACAACTTCAGCAAAGTGGCAGGTTATAAAATCAACTCAAGCAAATCAGTAGCCTTCCTATACTCAAAGGATAAGCAGGCTGAGAAAGAAGTTAGGGAAATGACACCCTTCACAATAACCATAAACAATATAAAGTATCTTGGTGTGACTCTAACCAAACAAATAAAAGATCTGTATGAGAAGAACTTCTGGTCTCTGAAGAAGGAAATCAAAGAAGGCCTCAAAAAATGGAAAAATCTTCCATGCTCTTGGATTGACAGGATTAATATAGTTAAAATGGCCATCTTGTCAAAAGCAATATACAGATTCAATGCACTCCCCATCAAAATCCCAACTCAGTTCTTCGTAGAGTTAGAAAAAGCAATTCTCAAATTCATCTGGAATAACTAAAAACCCAGGATATCTAAAACTATTCTCAACAATAAAAGAAGTTCTGGGGGAATAAGTATCCCAGATCTCAAGCAATACTACAGAGCAATAGTGTTAAAAACTGCATGGTATTGATGCAGTGACAGGCAAGTTGACCAATGGAATAGAATTGAAGACCCATAAATGAATCCACATACCTATGGTCACTTGATCTTTGACAAAGGAGCAGAAAACATCCAGTGGAAAAAAGATAGCCTTTTCAACAAATGGTTCTGGTTCAACTGATTGTCAGCATGCAGAAGAATGAGAATTGATCCATTCTTATCTCCTACTAAGCTCAGCTCCCAAGTGGATCAAGGACCTCCACCTAAAACCAGACACACTGAAACTAATAGAAAAGGAACTTGGAAAAACCCTTGCGGAATTGGGCACAGGGGAAAAGTTCCTGAACAGAACACCAATAGCTTATGCTCTAAGATCAAGAATTGACAAATGGGACCTCATAAAAAATACAATGTTTCTGTAAGGCAAAGACCACTGTCAAAAGGACAAAACAGCAACCAAAAAATTGGGACAAGATCTTCACTAACCCTACATCTGATAGAGGGCTAATATCCAACATATACAAAGAACTCAAGAAGTTAGACCCCAGGGAAACAAATAACCCTATTAAAAATGGGGTACAGATCTAAACAAGAATTTACACCTGAAGAAATTCAGATGGCCGAGAAGCACCTTAAGAAATGCTCAACATCATTAGTCATTACAGAAATGCAGATAAAAACTCTGAGATTTCACCTCACACCAGTCAGAATGGCTAAGGTTAAAAACTAAGGAGACAGCAGGTGTTGGCAAGGATGTGGAGAAAGAGGAACACTCCTCCACTGCTGGTGGGGCTGTAAGATGGTACAACCACTATGGAAATCAGTCTGGCGGTTCCTCAGAGAACTAGACATCACACTTCCGGAGGACCCTGCTATACCTCTTCTGGGCATATTCCCAGAGGATTCCCCGGCATGCAATAAAGATACATGCTTCCACTATATTCATAGCAGCCTTATTTATAATAGACAGAAGCCGGAAAGAACCCAGATGTCCCTCAATGGAGGAATGGATACAGAAAAGGTGGTATATTTACACAATGGAATACGACTCTGCAATTAAAAACAGAGAATTCATGAAAATTTTTTTGTTTGCTTTTCAAAATGACCATTTTATTGTTAAAACATCCAAATACAACTTTTTATCAGTTCATCAGGTACCAATCAGGATATCTGGAGTTTCAAGTCAACAATGTAACTCTCAGTGTTCCCACTGGGTTGGTTTCAGGTTTACAAAGAACTACCTCTTTCTTTTGGTAATAAGTAAGTAAGAATTTCCTTTGATCGTTTGGTATATTTGATAATGTGAAATAATTGGGATATTAGTTGTTTGTATTTAAATTTCACTTCCCTTTTTACAGCAAGTGCAGCAGAACCACCTAGAGTTGTGTTTGAATTATGTCCTACTCAGTGAAATATTTACACATCTGGTTTCAGGTGCAGAAACAGAAAGGGTGTGTTCCCACAGGCATTCATCGTTGCCTTGTTAGGACAGCTTTATAATCCAGGTGTTAATATAAGGGCTACTCAGAACATTCCAATAAAAGTAAGTCCCATCAAAGCAACATGTGCAAAGGCAGTAGTGTATTCCATGCAAGCTCCAACCTCTGGATAAGATTGCTACCTGCTATTCACCGAGTACTAATATCATGTTTTAATAATAGTTAACTATTATAAAGAATCATAATTACCAAGGAATACTGAACTTTTAAAGTTTATGGGAACCATTTATTTTTTTAATTTATTTTTTATTGATATATTTTTTATTTACATTTCAAATGATTTCCCCTTTTCTGGATCCTCACTCCCCGCAAGGCCCATAAGCCCTCTTCCCTCCCCCTGTTCCTCCATCTACCCCTTCCTGCTTCCCTGTTCTGGTATTCGCCTATACTCTTGCACTGAGTCTTTCCAGAACCAGGGGCCACTCCTCCATTCTTCTTGGACATCATTTAATATGTGGATTATGTCTTGGGTATTCAAAGTTTCTAGGCTAATATCCACTTATCAGTGAGTGCATACCATGATTGATCTTTTGAGACTGGGTTACCTCACTTAGTATGATGTTCTCCAGCTCCATCCATTTGTCTAAGAATTTCATGAATTCATTGTTTCTAATGGCTGAATAGCACTCCATTGTGTAAATATACCACATTTTTTTTGTATCCATTCCTCCGTTGAAGGACATCTGGGTTCTTTACAGCTTCTGGCTACTACAAATAGGGCTGCTATGAACATAGTGGAGCATGTGTCCTTATTGCATGCTGAAGAATCCTCTGGGTATATGCCCAGGAGTTGTATAACAGGGTCCTCCGGAAGTGTCATGCCCAGTTTTCTGAGGAACCACCAGACTGTTTTCCAAAGTGGTTGCACCATCTTGCAATCACACCAGCAGTGGAGGAGTGTTCCTCTTTCTCCACATCCTCACCAACACCTGCTGTCTCCTGAATTTTTGACCTTAGCCATTCTGACTGGTGTGAGGTGAAATCTCAGGGTTGTTTTGATTTGCATTTCCCTAATGATTAATGATGTTGAACATTTCTTAAGGTGTTTCTCAGCCCTCACAAGTTCTTCATGTGAAAATTCTTTGTTTAGCTCTGTATTCCACTTTTTGATGGGGTTATTTGGTTCTCTGGGTTCTACCTTCTTGAGTTCTTTGTATATATTAGATATTAGCCCTCTGTCGGATTTAGGGTTGGTGAAGATCCTTTATGGGAACCATTTATTAAAGAATGTTAAGATACCAATGCATAATTTTCTGTAAATGATTACATATTACAAGATACAAATTGTTTATTTTATATATTACAAAACAACAGAGAATATCCAATAAAACTGGAATAGAAAATAGATATTTCTATCTAAGAAGATAATTCATGAAATATTTTAGGCAAATGGTTGGAATTAAAAAATATCATCCTAAGTTGAGGTAAACCAATCACAAAAGAATACACATGGAATGCAATCACTGATAAGTGGATATTAATTATCCCAGAAGCTATGAATACCCAAGACAGAATTAGCATATCAAATGACTTCCATGAAGAAGTAAGAGGAGGGCCCTGATCCTGGGAAGGCTTGATCCACCATTTTAGGGGAGTCAGGACAGAGGCAAGGGAGGGAGGTGATTGGAGAATGGGTAGAGATAAGAGGGCTTATGGGACATATGGGGAGGGGGGAACCTGGAAAGGGGAAAGCATTTGGAATGTAAACAAAGAATATAGAAAAAAAAGTTCTGATAATACAAAATGATTCATTTTTCATATGGTATTTTTGACAGCTTGTGAAAATTCAAAGGTGGGCCTAGTGTAGAAAGTACGCCATGGGCTATAACACAGGTAAAGCTATCTTTCTGTGAATTCTTCCTGTATTTCTTCTCTTTATTATTCCTAGGCACCACTACATAAGTAGTTGCCCCGTGGTTTTGCATCACTTTTAAATTAGAAGTGCAAATGAAGCTTTCCTCATTACATTATTTTCACCAGTTGGCTGTCCACAGCAATGAGAAATTATATCTCTCTACCGGATAAATTCAGAGATTGCTGATGCGTAAGTTATCATACCAGCAGTTTCTACTCAATACAGTGACATCTAATTGTATCTTATTGAGAAATAGCCTTTAGTCAAGAAATACCTTCATATAACACACCTGTTCTAGCAATAATGTCTTCAATATCTCTCTGTTCACCCACAAAATTTGTTTTTGTGTTTCTTCATGTATAATGTCTTCTTGAGATAGAAGTAACATCATATTATATTCTAGAAATAATAAATTAAGAGATAATTAAACCAATAGATTTCTCTATACTGGAATTGAAACTATTAATTAGAATGCTGGATTTCTGTTTTGGGAATGAAATAGACACTGCTATTATGTTAGCACTAAAATCTGTCCCAAGCACTGTGTTAAGCTTTTAACACACATTACCATATTTATTAAACAAAACACTTCTGGTAAAATGAACAGTAATTCTCATTGTTCCATAAGACTAAAAACAATGTCAACAACTAAATAATGTTCAATTATGTAATGAATACATAGAAAAGTTAAAGTTCAAACAAAGACATCCTAGTATAAATCATACATACATTTCATTATGCTAAATTATCTCTGGAAATAAGTATACACTTTAGAAGAGGGTGGTAGAAATCAACTTATTGTCTGGCACATGTGTAAATAGAAGCAACAAAAATGGAATTGTGTATACACACAAACAATTATTTTTGGATCTCTGCCTCTGTCTCTCTTTATGATTCTGTCTGTATACACACACACACACACACACACACCTCTACACATTGATTTGGTATTGTTGAGAGTTGTAAATATATGCCCAGAAACCACTGTGTTAAATTACTTCTAATTTTTTCCAACAATTATATTCTCAAATTGTTAGAACATTATTGCTCCAGTGTACTTTAATGCATAATGAGAAGCATGGTACACAAGTTATGTTTTCTTCTGGGTTTAGGTATAAACTATGCTGATAAGATGAGATTAGTGACCCTGTACTCAGATATTGTCCTTGGTTTTAGAGGGGGCAGAAACAAATGTAACAAGTCTACAGGGGCCAGATGAAGTAGTATTCAAATATATAATATTTTGGGAATGGCCAAAAGGACTCAGGAATTTTAGCTTGGAGCAGTGGATAAGTATATACAGAGAGAAATGCTAATTTTTAAGTATGCAAAGGGCTGATATTTGGAGGATATATTGGGTTTATTTTTAGTACACTATAACAAGGAAAAAAGGCTCATGAGGGGAGAAAAGTAATACTCAAGGAGCTGTTATATCAGATATAACAAAAGTATAAATATTGTAGACCTATTTTGCACATGAAGAATAAATTTCTACACAGTCATATAAGCATCATTACAATAACTAAAGAAAGTCTTAACTATGATTTTCTTCCTACTGTGAACATGGTAAGATTGAAACAACATATGACCACGTGATTTGGGTTTATACTTGAAAGCTAATAAGTTATTCACAGTATTCACACTCCTTGCAATGCTGATGACACAAACACGCCAAGGTGAATCAGAAATTTTCCTCTTTACAATGTGGTGCTCATATACAAGAACAATAACAACAGCAATCACAAAAAGAAATAAATATTTATCATAAGCAATGAAGGCCCAAGAAAATCCTGCTGTGTGCATACATGCTTCTTCTTTGTTCTTTGTCTTACCTGCAGATGGTGTGTTGTATAAATTAATGTTATTCATGGCAATTTTTGAGAGTATTTTGTATTACCTTAGTAAAGCTCAGCACATTTTTATAGGTACGCTGACAAGTCATTCTGGTTTCCAAAGCTTTGTTCCTGCCATTGTAATATCTGCCTTTCCCAAATGACCACTGTGTGCTCTTTAGCAATGAAAGAGAACATCACTGTAGTTTACTTACATAAATATTTTATGTGTTCTTGGAGCTATTACAGATATGGTTGATAAATTAGGTATTTGAATTGCATATTTAAATTTTGGTATTATATAATTTCCTGTGTCTATATCAGATTGTAATCCAGGTACAAAATGTCTGTATGTGTGTGGGGGGGAGGGTGCCCTTCCTTTCCTTCTATACTAGGTAGGCTTCAGATGCAATGGCTTTCTGAAAAGCTTTCCGGGTCACATAGCAATTGGTCTTGTAAATAAAGGGCATATATAATTTCCTCTTTTTACTGAAAATCCATAAATCTGGAAGAAATTTACAAAGGCCTTTTAATTCTAATGCCTTTTGGAAGAAAATATATTTGTACTTAAGCTTTTTATTTTCTGGAGCATAATCCATTTTTATGTATAATTGAGGGGTTGCACTTCTCAAAATTTCATCTGATGCCAAAGTAACACTTCTCTAATTTCTGCAATAATTAGATTGTGGAATAAGTTATGTCTTGAGACTGTGTATCACCATAACTACTTCCATGTCATTGTTAAAGCAAATATGATGGTAGAGGGTGTGAACTCATTAAAACCAAGCTATGACAATAATCAAGAAAAACTTTTATTTTCGTAGCCTCCTATGCTTTGAATGCCTTAGTGTCTATGTTGGCTACTGCTCAGATTTTTTTTTAAAAAAAGCATTTAATTGTATATATTTTAAAAAAATCGAAGGGCTATATTCACATAAACTTTACAAAGATGAGAAATCCCAAATTTGTTTTCTTATTATTAATTGTAACCTTGAATTTGATTACTAGTATGTGAGTAATAGTTTATTTATAAAAATCATTCCATAGAACTTTGAAGCAAAATTTGAATACATTATGCTCAGTAACTGAACAAATACCCATTAGATAAGAACCAGCATCTTCACATAATCTTCCATGATGGATAGCATGCATAGGAAGCATTGTTGAAGAACTATTACATCTTGCATTTGTACAAGAAAGATCAGAGTGTCTCTAAATTGTCCAGCTCTCTGGGTGTCTTTCCATGTAATCAAACACATATCACAGACTTATATAGCCCTTTGCTGGGAGTATAGAGATGGCTCAGTAATTAAGACCACTTACTATTCTTATAGACCTGGTTTGGGCTCTACATGGCAGGTCCCAAGCATCTGTAACTTCATGGGTACTAAGCATGCGTATGATGCACATATACATGCAGATAAAAACACTCATATATATAAAATAAAATAAATCTAAATAGTAAATAAGTAGCAGACTCCTCTTTAGCATTGATGAACTGATGAAATGTTTTGCTGATTGAAGCATTAATGTTTCCTCTATTTGTGACAATTTCATTCCTGTATACAATAAGATGTGGTTATATCTTTCACCCACTTCTATTCTCTAACTGCTCCCATATTCCTGCAGCATGACCCCCATTCCAATTTCATGACATTTTTGCAGGGGAAAAACCTACTAAATCCAGTTGGTACTTGCAAAATGCATGTGTGTGAAGTCATCCACTAGAGTATGGGAAACATAACAGTAGCCAGATCTTATAAAACAAATCATTCTCCCTCCATGAGCAACTATCCACTATCAATTGTTCCTGACTATGAGACTGAGCCAGGAAATCATATACTGCATCTGTGCTTGCTTGATGTTGTGAAGGTGAGCACAGCTGCTATGATTTCATGATTGAGATAGCCACGTGATGTCTAGAATAAACCTTTATCATAGGCCTTCTTCTTATTCATCTGTGCTTCAATGTTTCTGCCTCTTCTTGTACTGAATCTTGGTGTGGTGCAATTACTATAGATGTCTCATTTGGCTGTAAGGCAGAGAAAACACAATCTCAAATTAATTGAGAAATTTTCTTCCTGTTGGCTAGTTTTCATAGTGCAGGAATGAGCTATTCAGGCTGCTGGGGGAAATATTATATATATATATATATATATATATATATATATATATATATATATATATACACATTAATAGTCTCATCCAGTACTACATGTTGACATAGTGACCTTCCAGACAAGATCTGCGTATTGCTGCTATAGTGGTATATATGTTATAGGATAACTCACCTCTTTTTGATAGGATTTGAGGCATGCTTCATGGAAGGAAATTTAATGTCTGGAACTGTAATGGTGGTTATAAGTCCACAACTAAGTAAGACATAAACTTTAGAGTGGAAAGTGCTGTAATTATTTTCGTAAATGAATGTGGGAGTTTCAATATGCTTGGCCCATGGGAAGTGGCAATATTAAGAGGTATAGCCTTGTTGTAAGAAGTGTGTCATAGTGTAGGAAGGCTTTCAGAGTTCAAGCTCCACCCAGTGTATAAGAGACCACCTGCTGACTGCTTGTGGAAACCAGTTCTCTCCTGTCTGCCTTCAGAACAAGATGTAGAACTCTCAGCTCCTCCAGAATCATGTCTGCCTGCATGCTGCCATGCTTCCTGCCATGATAATAACAGAGTGAACCTCTGAAATTTTAAGCCAGCCCAAACTAAATGCTGTCCTTTAGAAGAGTTGTCTTAATCGGCAACCAACAAATCGGGAAAAGATCTTCACCAATCCTACATCAGATTGAGGGCTAATATCCAATATATATAAAGAACTCAAGAAGTTAGACTCCAGAAAACCAAACAACCCTATTAAAAATGGGGTACAGAGTTAAACAAAGAATTCTCACCTGAAGAACTTCGGGTGGCGGAGAAACATCTTAAAAATGCTCAACTTCATTAGTCATTAGGGAAATGCAAATCGAAACAACCCTGAGATTTCACCTTACACCAGTCAGAATGGCTAAGATTAAAAATTCAGGAGACAGCAGGTGTTGGCGAGAATGTGGAGAAAGAGGAACACTCCTCCACTGTTGGTGGGGCTGTAAATTGGTACAACCACTCTGGAAATCAGTCTGGTGGTTCCTCCAAAAACTGGGCACCTCACATCCAGAAGATCCTGCTATACCACTCCTGGGAATATACCCAAAAGATTCCCTAGCATGTAGTAAGGATACATGTTCCACTATGTTCTTAGCAGCCCTATTTATAATTGCCAGAAGTTGGAAAGAACCCAGGTATCCCTCAACAGAAGAGTGGATGCAAAAAATGTGGTATATATACACAATGGAGTACTACACAGCCATTAGAAACAATCAATTCATGAAATTCTTAAGCAAATGGATGGAGCCGGAGAACATCATACTAAGTGAGGTAACCCAGACTCAAAAGATGAATCATGGTATGCACTCACTAATAAGTGGATGTTAACCTAGAAAACTGGAATACCCAAAACATAATCCACACATCAAATGAAGTACAAGAAGAATGGAGGAGTGGCCCCTTGTTCTGGAAAGACTCAGTGAAGCAGTATAGGGCAAAATCAGAACAGGGAAGTGGGAAGGGTTGGGTGGGAAAACAGGGGGAGCGAAGGGGACTGATGGGACTTTCGGGGAGTGGGAGTCCAGAAAAGGGGAAATCATTTGAAATGTAAATAAATATATTAATAAATTTAAAAAAATTAAAAAAAAAAGAAGAGTTGTCTTGCCAACGAACAAATTGGGAAAGGATTTTCACCAACCCAACATCCGATAGAGGGCTAATATCCAATATATACAAAGAACTCAAGAACTTAGACCCCAGGGAACCAAATAACCCTATTAAAAATGGGGTACAGATCTAAACAAAGAATTTACACCTGAAGAAATTCAGATGGCCGAGAAGCACCTTAAGAAATGCTCAACATCATTAGTCATTAGGGAAATGCAAATCAAAACAACCCTGAGACTTCACCTCACACCAGTCAGAATGGCTAAGGTTAAAAACTCAGGAGACAGCAGGTGTTGGCAAGGATGTGGAGAAAGAGGAGCACTCCTCCACTGCTGGTAGGACTGCGAGATGGTATAAGGACTATGGAAATCAGTCTGGCGGTTCCTCAGATAACTGGACATCACACTTCCGGAGGACCGTGCTATACCTCTTCTGGGCATATACCCAAAGGATTCCCCGGCATGCAATAAGGACACATGCTTCCACTATATTCATAGCAGCCTTATTTATAATAGCCAGAAGCTGTAAAGAACCCAGATGTCCCTCAATGGAGGAATAGATAAAGAAAATGTGGTATATTTGCACAATGGAATACTAATCAGCAATTAAAAAAATGAATTTATGAGACCTTTAGGCAAATGGTTCGAAATGGAAAATATCATCCTAAGCTGTGGTAACCCAATCACAAAAGAATACACATGGAGTGCAATCACTGATAAGTGGATAATAATTAGCCCAAGACAGAATTAGCATATCAAATGACTCCCATGAAGAAGTAAGAGGAGGGCCCTGATCCTGGAAAGGCTTGATCCAGCATTGTAGGGGAGTATCAGGACAGAGAAAAGGGAGGGAGGTGATTGAAGAATGGGTGGAGAGAAGAGGGTTTATGGGACATATGGGGAGGGGGAAAATCAGGAAAGGGAAAATCATTTGGAATGTAAACAAAGAATTTAGAAAATAAATAAAAAATAAAAATGAAAAACAATTAGAATATAATTGTAATAAAAAGTGGCAAAATTAAAAAAAAAAAAAGAGTTGCCTTGCTCATGGTGTCTCTTTACACCAATAAAACCCAAACTAAGATAATGACCATGCTGTAAAATTGGCTTTTCAAATATTTATTTTTATATTCATGCACCTTGGCCAATCTGCTCATTATTCAGAGAAACTTCTTTGTGCAGAGGACAACCAGTCAATGAAGATATGCATAATGTGTCTAAGTGCAGAGAATAAGACAGCAATAGAGACTTTCACAGAACATGTTATCTATGGAAACCAGTAAAGGAACATATTTTGGAGAATACTGAATTAAAGAAAAGCTTGCCACTTCTTCAGAAGGAGCAAATCCTTGAAAATCTGAAGATTCAAAATTCTCAATTTCAATAGGGTCTTCCCACACATCCCCATCCCAAGTTATAGGATCCCATTCTTTGCCAATTATATAAGTATATAGTATATACTTATAGTATATAGTATATAAGTATATAGTATAAGTGAATCACATTCTAAAAGTATGGAAAGACTGGTAACTTTGACATTAAAAAATTAGTTTTCTACTTGTATTATCTCAGAAAATTCCCTGATCCTTTCTATTGAAAATCAACTTCCATTTCTAGAAAATGTCAATGTGCATCCTGAATTTAACAGGGAACTTCACTCCTATGAATGTAATACATCTTGAAAATTAAGCACATACATTTTAGTGCCACCAATATGTGATTACAATTCTGGTTTCCATTTTACCTACTTGTGTGATGTAGGATAATTTCTGTCAGCATGCTTATCCCACTTATAAATGGATTAGTAGTGTGGGTTGCAAAGAGGCTTGTTGTGACTACTAAACATCATAAAAATATTCAATATTCTATTCAACTAAACTTATTATTTTAGATTAACAAACCATATAAATTGATGTGGTTGCTGGGTAAATAATAGTTAAAACACAATCAAAGGTTGAATTCTACTTGAAATTTTGAAGTTGAAACAGAGGGGAAAATACACAAGAAAAAAGTTCATATTTATCCAGCACCCTAGTGGATGGATATTTAAAAATATTTTCTTCCTTTTTAAGAGGTAGCACTATACATTAGCCTGCCACTATACATTAATGAAGAGATTATTGATAAAATCCTCAGCTCTTTATAGAGAGCTTCACCCACTTCTGAATGAATTTCAGAGAAACAGTCTAATAGGGGAGAGATACAAATTAGAATTATCTAATTTTTAAGATCTCTGACTCAGTGCCAGTTTCTAAGGTGAACTTATATGTATATATTATAATTGCTTGTTTCAAAGAGACTGAATAAGAAAAGGTTCATAGTAAAAATACATTATAAAACAGTGGTTTAAATAAACATCAGGAAGAGTTCAAAAACCAGAGAGACTGAAGAGGTAATTATGCAAGGAAAAGGGGGATGATATAATTATTGTAATTAAGTGCTAATTTCAGCTCTGAAGTCATTAAGATCTGAATTTCATTCACTGTGCTCAATTTTATATCACCAAACTTTCACCTTTATAAGATTTAAGATTATATTAGCCACTCATTCAATTTTCTTTTATTAAGCAATGGATTTCCAACATATAAAGGTCAGTGAATAAATATTGAAATCTTCAATCTATGATGTTGATTTTTCAAAGAAGCCATTATATATTTCATTATATACATGTGCCTGGACACAGGTATGGACAGGGACACACACACACAGACAGACAGACAGACAGAGACAAAGAAACTTTCTCCTTTTAAGCATATAATTAGAAATAATGATCTCTATCTGAGATCAACAGACTTGGTTAATTTTAGTCTTTATTCTTACTTCCCTCAGCCTACCATAAATCCTACAATGTACCTTTTATCCCAGTGAAACAACTGGAAGAGATGAGGTAAGAAAAGCTCCATCTCACATTTCATATTTTGTCAGGTCCTTTGTAATTTCCTACTTGAAATAGCAATTAATATAATTCACCTTTAATTCCTCTTGTAGTTTCGGAACAAATATTTTCTTATTCTTGTATCCAACCTCATTAATAGCCTATTGTTCTCCTATACTGATAACACCTCCCCCTCAAACGTTAGATATGAAAGAATTTCCATATTCTCCTGTAGAACCATGGTTTTCTATATCTCAAAGCTACCCCAAATGTCTGCATGGTTAAACTCTCTCATGAATACTGAATATTTCTATGCTTTACATCAATACTTGGAATCAGTGTTTCTACTTATTGACTCTCCTCTTTCTGCATTTTATTTTTTTTCCTGAATGAATTTTAAGCATGCTTTTTATCCAAACTATACTTCTCTATTCTGATGAATAGCCCCTATCTCAGTCAAAGTAACTACTTAATTGCTAAATATAACAAGCAAGGTCTATTGTTCTTATCTCACTTGCATACAGCATTTTGAAACACTTCTCTATTCTTTGTAATATTATTTGCTTGACTTTAAAACACCTGTGTTCCTTGTTTCTTCTTTCACTTTACTGTCCTTTTGCTCTGCTTTGAATTTTGTGTTCACTAAAAACCTACGAATTCAAGAGTTGATACCAAGGCATGCTCTTGGAGGGGATGAAGGCAAACATGTTTTCCTCTTTCTCCCTTTGTTTCTAGGGTACCATGAAGTAAGACACTTTCATCTGTGGCAGACTAGCAATCACAGTATCTTACCCTTATAGGTCATCAAAACAACAAAGTCAACTGATAATGGTATGAAAATTTTTTGCCCTTGAAATTGCTTGTCTTACTTATTAAAAAATCTTTTTCTCCAAAATTATCAGAATGCTGTCTAGTGTTCTACTCTTACTTTGTTTCCATTCCTTATACTCTACTTACTCTTTTGACCACATATCTTTCTTGGATCTATTTTCTTCTCCATTTGCATGTATTTCTTGTGTGATTGTTATCAGAAGCATGGCTATAATATCATCTATATGTTGATGCCATCTCTTGCCTGAAGTTCTCTACTGAACTACAGATTTATGCACCTACTAGCTCTTTATATTCAATAAGTGTTATTTCCAAATAAGCCTGAAACATGCCTCTCCTACAGTCTTGTCTATCTCAGATAATGCCAGTATTTACAGTGAATCAGAATCAACGTTATTTTCATTTTCGTCTCGTAACACACAGCAATAGCTACAGTACACTCTACCAGTTTTATCTGAAGAAACAAAAATAAAAATCAAATCAAAACTATCAGAGAATAAGGCCATGACCCATTGCTCTATTCTCCACTGCTTCTATCTTGATGCAAATTATTAAATAAATAAACAGATAAGTAAAAACAAGTAAAGAAATAATTTTTAAACATATTTCTCTGATGACTTCCAGAGTCTTTCTTTTGCTTCTTCCTTTGCTTCTCTATAAACTCTTCCTGGTATAACTGAGTGATCCTGTGAAAACATGACTTAGATACTGTTACTTCTCAGGTCCAAATGAGCCAATGGATTCCATTTCATTGTGACTAAACAGCAAATTCAAATAATAACTTTTTGTTTTCATTAATTAATTAATTATTCATTTTGCTCCTCCCACTCCCACACTCAAAAATCCCTTCTCTCATTAACCCCCTCAAAGAAAGGGAAGACCCCATTTGCATACCACTCCACCTTGGAATGTCTAGTAACAACAGTACTAGGACTATCTTCTCCCACTGAGGCTCAACTAGGCAGTCCAGTTAAGGAAAGGAGTTCCAATGGCAAACAATAGTCAGGAACACCTGCTAGGAGACTCACTTGAAAACCAGGCTGCAACATGCTATAAATGTGTAGGGGGCCTAGTTTCAGCCCCTGAATTCTCAATTCTCAATTCTCTTTGGTTGGTGGTTAAGTCTTTGTGAGTGCCCATGGACCTAGGTAATGTTGACTATGTATGTCTGCTGGTGGTGTCCTTGATCTCTCTGGTTTGCTCAATACTCTCCCTCATTCTTCAACAGGACTCCCAAGCTCTGACTTATGTTTGGCCATGGGTCTCTGTATTTGTTTTGATCAGCTGCTGGATGAAGCCTCTCAGGAGACAGTTATGCTAGGCTCCTATGCTATGCAAGCATAGCAGAGTATCATTAATAGTGTCACGAGTTGGCTCTTTTTCATGGGCTGGGTCTCAAGTTGAGCCAGTCATTGGATGGCTATTCCATTAATCTCTGTTTTATCTTTATCCCTATGCATTTTGTAGGCAGGACAAATCTTGTGGATAGGTTGATATCCTCCTCCCTCCACTGGAAATCTTGCCTGGCTATAGGACATGGCCACTCTTATCCCCCACTGGTAGAAGTCTCAGCTAGGATCATGTATCATAGACTACTGGGAGCCCCACTACCCTTTTCAGGTCTCCTGCAAGTAACAGAGAGGTTCCCCATTGATTTCTGCTCTCTTGGCTCTATACCTGATATCCATCCTTTGTCTCCACACCCAATCACCATCCTCTCTCCTCTTCTTACCTCTTCTCACACCCAAGTCCCTCCCTTCATCCACTTCCCATGACTATTTTATTACATCTTATGAGAATTATTCGTGCTTCCTCCCTTGATCTCTTCTTGATACTTAGTTTCTTTGGGTCTGTGGATTGATTGGAGCATGGCTATCCTGTACTTAATGCCTAATACCCACTTGTGAGTACATACCATGAATATCTTTCTTGGTCTGGGTTACCTTACTCAGGATATTTTCTAGTTCCATACATTTGCCTGCAAATGTCATGATGTCCTTGTTTTTATTCGCTGAGTAGATATCCAACAGAATACTGATATCTAAGGTATATACAGAACTCAAGAAATTAGACACCAAGAAATCAAATAAATCAATTCAAAAGTGGGGTAGAGTTAAGTAGGGAATTCTCAACAGAGGAATGTCTAACAGAGGAAGCAATTAAACAAATGTTCAAAGTCCTTGGTTATAGGGAAATGCAAATCAAAATGACTCTGAAATTCCACCTTACACCCATTAAAATGGCTAAGACCAAAAGGTCAAAAGGCATAACATCTTACTGGCAAGGACGTGTAACAAGGAGAACACTCCTCCAGTGCTGGTGGAAATGCAAACTTGTATAACCACTTTGGACATCAATTTGGCAGTTTCTCAGAAAATCGAGAATAGTTTTACCCTGAGACCGAGCTATACCGCTTCTGGGCATAAATCCAAAAGAGGCCCCAGTATACCATAGGTGCACTTGCTCAACTATGTTCATAGCAGACTTATTTGTAGCATCCAGAAACTTGAAACAACCTTGATGTCTGTCAACTAAAGAATGGATAAAGAAAATGTGGTAGATCTACACAAATATTAACTTTTACTGACCTAAACAGTCTAGTGTTTTTCTTCCTTTGCCCTCATGTATTATGCCACTTTCTCTTGTTCTATTCCCCAAGTCACAATGATCTGCTTTTCACTCATTGAACATAAAAGTGCTGATATACCTCTGCCATTGGCCTTTTTTTTCTACCTAGTTTAGTTTTTTTTTTTTTCTCAGTGATAGACCTATGATACACTCCATTTCACTCAGATCAGCATTCAGTGACTTTTTAGTAAAGTTGTCTCTTTCAACTATATTTTATTTCTTTTTTCACTTGTCTTTTTCTTTCTGTATGTTTGCATGCTTGTGTATGAATATGTATACATGTGTGCAGGTATGCACGTATGTTTGTTAATATAGAGGCCGAGGTTGATGTGTACCTCATTTGCTTTATGTCCTGAGGCAAGATTTTTCACTAAACCCAAACTTCAAACCCAAACCCAATTCAGTAGTACTACTAGATACTTTTTCCCTTAGGATTCCCCTTCCCTGTATGTCCTGAGATCACAGATGACAAGTAGGCTACCATGCCTGTGTGGCTTTCACGGTACAGGCATTAGAAATATGAACTTCATCCTTGTGCAGATGGTTCTCTAGGCATTTCCTGTAACAAAAATCACTTGAATAAATCCAGTCATTCTCTAGCCCCATTTTGATACTTTTTAATCAAAAATATTACACCTGTCTAAAATTCTATCAGGCCTATAGTATTTATTAACCTTAGATCAACACACAAACTGACATTTCTTTTCAGTAGACCACCCCAACTCTAAGCACATATAAACAGTATGGAGGACTGAAAGACACTCCATGACCAGTCACACTGAGTAGAAGACTCTCAGACCAGCTTAACTGCCTAAAGAGGTATTGACAAAATTAGCTATCTAGAAGTGGCAGACATGAGAGGACTTGTAAGGGATTGATGCTTTTCCAATCTCTTGAGCTGCTTTCAGGTGTTCTGTGAGCTTTATATTTGTAGCTATCCTGAAGTGTCACCCATATTGGGTGTGGGTTTCTGATGATGCAGCTGTCATTGAGTCATTTATGCCTGTATATATAACTCCAAATTGGTAGAATCAAGGAGTTTGTCTTAGTCAAGGTTTCTATTCCTGCACAAACATCATGACCAAGAAGCAAGGTGGGGAGGAAAGGGTTTATTGAGCTTACATTTCCACATTGCAGTTCATCACTAAAGGAAGTCAGGACTGGAACTCAAGCAGGGTTGGAAGCAGGAGCTGATGCAGAGGCCATGGAGGGATGTTTCTTACTGGCTTGCTTCCACTGGCTTGCTCAGTCTGCTTTCTTATAGAATCCAAGATTACCAGTCCAGGAATGGTAGCACCCACAAGGGACCCTCCCCCTTGATCACTAATTGAGAAAATGCCTTACAGCTGAATCTCATGGATGCACTTCCCCAACTGAAGCTCCTTTCTCTGTGATAACTCCAGCCTTTGTCAAGTTGACACACAAAAACAGCCAGTACAATTGACCCCTTGTCAAGTTGACACACAAACATCACTATTAAGCCTCAACCCTTACTTTCTTATTCATCCCCAAGATCTAAATTACTTTAAAAGTCCTACAGTCTTTCCATATTAAAATTCAATTGCTTTAAAATGTCCAGTATCTTTAAAATTCAAAGTCTTTTAACAATTCAAAGTCTTTTAACTGTGGGCTCCACTAAAATACTTTCGTCCTTCAAGAGGGAAGCATCAGGGCACAGTCACAACCAAAAGCAAAACTCAAACTCCAATGGTTCAATGTCTGGGATCCAACTCACAATCTTCCTGGCTCCTCCAAGGGCTTGGATCACTTCTCCAGCTCTGCCCTTTGTAGCACACAGCTTGTCTTCTAGGATCCAGCTGCCTGTACTCCACTGCTGCTGCTGATCTTGGTGGTCATTGCTTGGTACTGGCATCTCCAAAACACTTCTTAACTTGTACTGTAATTAGGCTTCACCAATAACCTCTCATAGGCACTCTTCATGGTGACAAGCCTCTACTCCTATGCATGACCCCTTCAAGTCCTGGGCCATCAATTACAAATGAGGCTGCACCTTCACTAATGTCCTTCCATGGCCTCTCACTGTGCCAAGAGCCTCAGCTTCTCTTCATGACCCCTTCATGCCTTCAAAACCAGTACCATCTGGGTGACTCTTACACAGTACCAAGTCCAGCCACAGCACAAAATACAACTGTGGCTATCTCTGGAACACACTCCATGTGCTCTCAGAAAACACTTCCCAGAAGATTTCACCTCAGTGATGCTGGTCTCTTCTTAATCACCACTAATTTCTTAGCTCCAGCTAACCAGCATCAATAGTACCAGTAACACAAAGGTTTGCTTTAGTGGTTCTGGTATCTTGTTAATCACAGCTGATTCTTCAGCTCCAGCTAACCAAAACCACAGAATCTTCACAATCAAAACATGGCCACTGTAAGAGTCTTTAATCTTCCCTCTGAGATTTCACAAGTCAGGCCTCCATCTTCTGCAATGTTCTCAACATTGTCTTCCAAGCTCCTACAGAACATTCCACATAGCTCTTAACACCGAATGAATCATCTAGCCTGAAGTTCCAAAGTCCTTCCACAGTCCTCCCCAAAACATGGTCAGGTTGTCACAGGAACACCCCACTACGCTGGTACCAATTTGTCTTAGTCAGGGTTTCTATTCCTGCACAAACATCATGACCAAGAAGCAAGTTGGGGAGGAAAGGGTTTATTGAGCTTATACTTCCCACATTGCTGTTGATCACTAAAGGAAGTCAGGACTGGAACTCAAGCAGGTCAGGAGGCAGGAGTTGATGCAGAGGCCATGGAGGGATGTTTCTTACTGGCTTGCTTCCCCTGGCTTGCTCAGCCTGCTCTCTTATAGAACCCAAGAATACCAGCCCAAAGGTGGAACCACCCACAAGGGGCCCTCCCCACTTGATCACTAATTGAGAAAATGCCCCACAGCTGGATCTCATGGAGGCATTTCCCCAACTGAAGCTCCTTTCTCTGTGATAATTCCAGCCTGTGTCAAGTTGACACACAAAACCAGTCAGTACAGAGTTCTAGTTCCTTTGGTCTGTCATTGGTTCCCTAACTAAGATGACTAGATGTTAATTCATGTCTTCCCAAAAAGAGTAGCAACACACACACACACACACACACATACACGTTCAGCTATATTATATATTATATATTATTTATTATGTATTATGTATTATGTGTCACATGTTGTATGTCACAGGTATCACATATCGCGTATCATGTATCACATATTGCACATTGTGTATTAAGTATTGTGTATTGCATATTGCATATTATGTATTATGTGTGTTACATATTATTATATTACATATTATTACATGTAACGTATTATGTATTGTTGCATATTGTGTATTAAGTATTGTTGAGTATTATGTATTACATATTAAGTATTACACATTACATATTACATATTAAGTATGCATTACATATTATGTATTATATATTATACATTATATGTTATATATTAATATATTACACATTATATATTAATATATTACACATTATAAATTATATATTACACATTACACATTACACATTACACATTATATATTATATATTATATATTATATATTATATATTATATATTATACATTATACATTACACATTATATATTATACATTATACATTATACATTATATATTATATATTATATATTATATATTATATATTATATATTATATATTATATGTTATATGTTATATGTTATATGTTATATGTTATATATCACACATTATGCATTATACATATATATTATATATTATATATTATATGTTATATGTTATGTGTTATGTGTTATGTGTTATGTGTTATGTGTTGTGTGTTATGTGTTATGTGTTATGTGTTATATGTTATATGTCATATATTATATGTTATATATTTTATATTATATATTATATATCATATATTATATATTATGTGTCATGCATTATGTATTAAGTATTATGTATTATATATTATGTATCATGTGTTATGTATTAAGTATTATGTATTACGTATTATGTATTATGCATTGAGTATTATGTATTATGTATTATATTATGTATTAATTATTATGTATTATGCATTAAGTATTATGTATTATGTATTATGTATTATGTATTATGTATTATGTATTATATATTATGTATTATACATATATTACTGAATACACTTAGAGTTTCCATATTTGTGATTGTAGGACCAACCACTTGTGAACTGATAATCTATCATGGGGCTTTGTCTGAAGTTAACAACCTTTTCCTCCCTCAGCACCTGTCTAGTGCCTGTAGTTCCTCAGCTAGGGTTGAGATTTTTGTCAGGCCTTTCTCCATCCATGCTTAAATATTCACTGCTGTGATCTTGTTTGTGAAGGGGATTTGCACTTCCCCAAGATGAAATTCTCAGCATTTGGAGATAAAAGGCAAAATTCTACAATTAGCCTGCATCTGCAGCCTTGAACTATTGTGTAAAGAAAGCCAGATCTAATCAAGTATTCTATAGCCTGTACAGGCTAGGTCCTATCATCATCTTGTCTACATGACCATCCTAAGGTGATTTTTCCTTAATTCCTACTCTAAAGGAGATTTTTCTGAAAGCTAAGTATGTTTTCCAAAAGCTGAAATTTGCAGGTTTCTAGTTAGAAGATCTTTATCTTAAGCAAGCAGATTTTGCTGCCTGTGCTCTTTTCCATGAACATAGGAAGGGGTAAGTAGGTCTACAAAAGCAAAAGTCAATAGTTTGGTTTTAGCTCTGTTGTCTCATAAAACAGTTTCTTATTCTGTTTACCTATGTCACACATTTTCTAAATAAACTTGTTAATCTCATTTAATTCATATTAGAGCTTGTTATACTCCTTTCTCCTTCAGTGCAAGCTACCATAGCTGTTATCATCCCTGTCTTTTCCTGAACATACAATTTAAGCAGGGGTCTTTCTCCTCTGCCTTTCAGTCTTTCTGATCCTTCTTCCCTGATAATCCCTGAATGCTAAGAGTAGCCTCATGTTACAGATGTCCTATAGGGATGGTCAATTTATTAGCTGTGGAAAAAAAGTTTTTTTGATTGTGGCTGAGAGATCTACTAACCAAGAATAGCAGAAAGGATTGCAGCACTTAAGGGGATAAGAACTACATAGGAAAACCAACAGAATCAACTAACCTGTATCCTTGGGGCTCTCAGAGTTTGAACCACCAACCACATCTTGGACCTAGGCCTCCCCATATATATGTGGCCCATGTATAGCTTGATCTTCACGTGGGTCCTGAACAATTGAAGCAGGGACTGTCCCAAAAGCTGTTGCCTGTATGTGGGATATATTCTTCTAGCTGAGCTGTCTTGTATGGCCTCACTGGGGGAAGAACATGCCAGGCCCTGCAGAGACTTGATGTTCCAGGGTGGAAGGATGCCTAGGGGCATCCTCACCCTCTCAGATGTGAAGAGAAGGGGCAATGTGGGAAAGGATTGTAGGAGGTTATGATCAGGGGAAAAGTTAAAAATAGCATTTTTAAAAAGCAAAAGAAAGGACTGTTGAGATGGCTCAGTGGGTAAGAGCACTGCCTGCTGTTCTGAAGGTTCTGAGTTCAAATCCCAGCAACCACATGGTGGCTCACAACCATACATAATGAGATCTAACGCCCTCTTCTGGTGTAACTAAAGACAGCTACAGTGTATTCATATAGGATAATAAATAAATCTTTACAAAAAAAGCAAAAGAAAAGAAAAAAGAAACTAATTCTTTACTTTCCTGTGTCTAAAGGAGTCATGATGATATTACAATTGTCTCGTGTCTACTGTTGAAATTTAATGAGTTGTATAAGATAGCTCTGTGGGTAAAAGTGCCTAACTAATAGCATAAAAACCTGAGGTCATTCCATGGAAGTGTTAAAGTAGAAAACCAACTACTATATCTGAACCTAATTCTCCTTTAACAGCATGTCCTGGATACCCCATCACACCAGTAAAACAAGATTTGGATTTAAAATCACTGGTCATGATGCTGGTACAGGAACACATGAAGGACATACTTAAAGAAATTCAGGAGAAAATGGATCAAAAGTTAGAAGCCCTTGCAAGGGAAACACAAAAATCATTGAAAGAAATCAAGGAGAATACAAAAGCCAATAAGGAGGAAATGAAAAAAAACACTTAAAGAAATACAGGAGAACGTTGGTCAACAGACTGAGGTTATGAAAGAGGAAACACAAAAATCTCTTAAAGAATTACAGGAAAGCACAAACAAGCAAGTGAAGGAGCTAAGCAAAACCATCCAGGATCTAAAATCAGAAGTAGAAACAACTAAGAAAACTCAAAGGGAGACAACTTTAGAGACAGAAAGCCTTGGGAAGAAATCGGGGGACATAGATGCAAATAACAACAACAGAATACAAGTGATAGAAGAAAGAATCTCAGATGCTGAGGATACCATAGAATCCATGGACTCAACAGTTAAAGAAAACGCAAAATGCAAAAAGCTTTTTAACCCAAAATATCCAGGAAATCCAGGACACAATGAGAATACTAAACCTAAGGATTATAGGCATAGATGAGAGTGAAGATTTACAACTTAAAGGGCCAGCAAATATCTTCAATAAAATTATGGAAGAAAACTTCCCTAACCTAAAGAGAGAGATGCCCATGAATATACAAGAAGCCTACAGAACTCCAAACAGACTGGACCAGAACAGAAATACCACCAATCACATAATAATCAAAACAACAAATGCACTAAACAAAGAAAGAATACTAAAGGCAGTAAGAGAAAAAGGCCAAGTAACATATAAAGGAAGACCTATCAGAATCACAGCAGACTTTTCACCTAAGACTATGAAAGCTAGAAGATCCTGGGCTGATCTCATGCAGACTCTAAGAGAACACAAATGCCAGCCAAAACTACTATATCCAGCAAAACTCTCAATCACCATAGATGGAAAAACTAAGATATTCCATGACAAAACCAAGTTTACCCAATATCTATCCACAAACCCAGCCATACAAAGGATAATAGGAAGAAAACACCAATACAAGGAGGGAAACTTCACCCTGGAAAAAGCAAGATAGTAACCTTTCATCAAACCCAAAAGAAGTTAACCAATTAAATTTTAAAAATAACGTCAAAAATGACAGGAAGTAACAATCACTATTCCTTAATATCTCTTTTTTAATTTATTGATATATTTATTTACATTACAAATGATTTCCCCTTTTCTGGACCCCCACTCCCCGAAAGTCCCATTAGTCCCCTTCCCTCCCCCTGTTTTCCCACCCAATCCTTCCCACTTCCCTTTTATGATTTTGCCCTATACTGATTCACTGAGTCTTTCCAGAACAAGGGGCCACTCCTCCTTTCTTCTTGTACCTCATTTGATGTGTGGATTATGTTTTGGGTATTCCAGTTTTCTAGGTTAACACCCACTTATTAGTGAGTGCATACCATGATTCAGCTTTTGAGTCTGGGTTACCTCACTTAGTATGATGTTCTCCAGCTCCATCCATTTGCCTAAGAATTTCATGAATTCATTGATTCTAATGGCTGAATAGTACTCCATTGTGTAGATATACCACATTTTTTGCATCCACTCTTCTGTTGAGGCATATCTGGGTTCTTTCCAGCTTCTGGCAATTATAAATAGGGCTGCTATGAACATAGTGGAACATGTATCATTATTACATGCTGGGGAATCTTCTGGGTATATGCCCAGGAGTGGTATAGCAGGATCTTCTGGAAGTGAGGGGCCCAGTTTTCAGAGGAACCACCAGACTGATTTCCAGAGTGGTTGTACCAATTTGTAACCCCACCAACAGTGGAGGAGTGTTCCTCTTTCTCCACATCCTCGGCAACATCTTCTGTCTTCTGAATTTTTAATCTTAGCCATTCTGACTGGTGTAAGGTGAAATCTCAGGGTTGTTTTGATTTGCATTTCCCTAATGACTAATGAAGTTAAGCATTTTTTAAGATGTTTCTCCACCATCCAAAGTTCTTCAGGTGAAAATTCTTTGTTTAACTCTGTACTCCATTTTTACATAGGGTTATTTGGTTTTCTGGAGTCTAACTTCTTGAGTTCTTTATATATATTGGATATTAGCCCTCTGTCTGATGTAGGATTGGTGAAGATCTTTTCCCAATTTGTTGGTTGCCGATTTGCCCTTTTGATGGTGTCCTTTGCTTTACAGAAATTTTGTAATTTTATGAGGTCCCATTTGTCAATTCTTGATCTTAGAGCATAAGCTATTGGTGTTCGGTTCAGGAACGTTCCCCCTGTACCAATGTCCTCAAGGGTCTTCCCCAGTTTCTTTTCTATTAGCTTCAGAGTGTCTGGCTTTATGTGGAGGTCCTTGATCCATTTGGAGTTGAGCTTAGTACAAGGAGACAAGGATAAATCATTTCCTCCAGATTCTCCAGTTGTGTTGAGTATAGGCTTTTGTAGTAGGATCTAATGATTTTTTGAATTTCCTCAGTTTCTGTTGTAATATCTCCCATTTCATTTCTAATTTTGTTAATTTGGATACTTTCTCTGTGCCCTTTGGTCAGTCTGGCTAAGGGTTTATCTACCTTGTTGATTTTCTCAAAGTAATAGCTCCTGGACTCGTTGATTCTTGGTATGGTTCTCTTTCTTTCCACTTGATTGATTTCAGCCCTGAGTTTGATGATTTCCTGTCTTCTACTCCTCCTGGGTGAAATAGCTTCTTTTTGTTCCAGGGCGTTCAGGTGTGTCATTAAGCTGCTAGTATATGCTCTCTCCATTTTCTTTTTGGAAGCACTCAGGGCTATGAGTTTTCCTCTTAGCACTGCTTTCATTGTGTCCCAAAGATTTGGGTATGTTGTGCCTTCATTTTAATTAAATTCTAAAAAGTCTCTGATTTCTCTATTTCCTCTTTGGCCAAGGTGTCATTGAGTAGAGTATTGTTCAGCCTCCATGTGTATGTGGGCTTTTTGTTGTTTTTGTTGCTATTGAAAACCACTCTTACACCATAGTGATCTGATAGGAGGCATGGGATTAGTTCGATCTTCTTATATTTGTTGAGGTCTGTTTTGTGACCAATTATATGGTCGATTTTGGAGAAGGTAACATGAGGTGCTGAGAAAAAGGTATATTCTTTTGCTTTAGGGTGAAATGTTCTATAAATATCAGTCAAATCCAATTGGTCCAAAGCTTCAATTAGTTTTACTGTGTCCCTGTTTATTTTCTGTTTTCCTGATCGGTCCATTGAGGAGAGTGGAGTGTTGAAATCCCCCACAATTATAGTGTTAGGTGCAATGTGTGCTTTGAGCTTTAGTAAAGTTTTTTTTATGAGTGAGGTTGCCCTTGCATTTGGCGTATAATTGTTCAGAATTGAAAGTTCGTCTTGGTGGATTTTTCCTTTGACCAACAAGAAGTGTCCCTCAGTGTCTCTTTTGATGACATTAGGTTGAAAGTCAATTTTATCTGATATTAGAATGGCTACTCCGGCTCGTTTCCCGAGACCACTGGCTTGTAAAATTGTCTTCCAGCCTTTTACTCTAAGGTAGTTTTTGTCTTTGACAAAGAGGTGTGTTTCCTGTATGCAGCAAAATGCATGGTCCTGTTTCCTTATCCAGTCTTTTAGTCTATGTCTTTTTATTGGGGAATTGAGTCCATTGATGTTAAAAGATATTAAGGAATAGTGATTATTACTTCCTGTCATTTTTGATGTTATTTTTATATTTGAGTGATTATCTTCTTTTGCGTTTGATGAAGGGAGGTTACTATCTTACTTTTTCCAGGGTGTAGTTTCCCTCCTTGTATTGGAGTTTCCTCCTATTATCCTTTGTAGAGCTGGGTTTGTAGAAAGATATTGTGTAAATTTGGTTTTGTCATGGAATATCTTGGTTTCTCCAACTATTGTGATTGAGAGTTTTGCTGGGTATAGTAGTCTTGGCTGACATTTGTGTTCTCTTAGAGTCTGCATGAGATCTGCCCAGGATCTTCTAGCTTTCATGGTCTCTGGTGAGAAGTCTGCTGTGATTCTGATAGGTCTTCCTTTATATGTTACTTGGCCTTTTTCTCTTACTGCCTTTAATATTCTTTCTTTGTTTAGTGCATTTGGGGTTTTAATTATTATGTGGTGAGAGGTATTTCTGCTCAGATCCAGTCTGTTTGGAGTTCTGTAGGCTTCTTGTATATTCATAGCCATCTCTCTCTTTAAGTTGGGAAAGTTTTCTTCCATAATTTTGTTGAAGATATTTGCTGGCCCTTTCAATTGTAAATCTTCACTCTCATCTATACCTATAATCCTTAGGTTTGGTCTTCTCATTGTATCCTGGATGTTCTGGGATACAAGCTGTTTGCATTTTGCATTTTCTTTGACTGTTGAGTCAATGGTTTCTATGGTATCTTCGGCATCTGATATTCTTTCTTCCATCTCTTGTATTATGTTGTTTATATTTGCATCTATGGCCCCTGATTTCTTCTCAAGGTTTTCTATCTCAAAAGTTATCTCCCTTTGTGATTTCTTAGTTGTTTCTACTTCTGCTTTTAGATCCAGGATGGTTTGCTCAGTTCCATCATTTGTTTGATTGTGTTTTCCTGTAATTCTTTAAGAGATTTTTGTGTTTCCTCTTTCATGACTTCTGCCTCTTGACTCAAGTTCTCCTCCATTTCTTTAAGTTTTTTTTGTTTTTTGTTTTTTGTTTGTTGTTTTTTTTTTTTTTTTTTGCGTTTCTTCTTTATTGGCTTCTATCTCTTGAGATTTATTCTTTCTCTTGCATTTCTTTAAGTGATTTTTGTGTTTCCATTATAGGGGTTTCTAGCTTACTCATGTTCCCCTGTATTTCTTTAAGAGATTCATTTATGTCCTTTTTATGTTCTTCTAGCATCATCATGATCAGTGATTTTAAATCCAAATCTTGTTTCTCTGGTGTGTTGGCATAACCAGGATTTGCTGATGTTGGAGAGTTTGGTTCAGATGCTGCCATATTGCCTAGATTTCTGTTAGTAGCGCTCCTGCATTTGCCCTTTGCCATCCTGTTCTCTGGAGTTAGTTAGTCTTGTCCCTGGCTGGTGTTTCAGCCTCCTGAGTGGCTCTGGGGCTATAACTACAACACTATATGGCTGGGTTTCCCCTGTAGCAGACTTCTGATGTGCTGTCCTCCTCTTGGGTGCCCTTGCTTTGCCCCAGATTGTGTCTGTGAAGCAGATGGAGCCCGTTTGCTCCTTCAGGGAGTGCTGATGGTGTATGGATATTAAACTTCTGTCATCAAACCCAAAAGAAGATAACCACACAAGTATAAAATTAACATCAAAAATGACAGGAAGTAATAATAATCACTATTCCTTAATATCTCTTAACATCAATGGACTCATGCCCCAATAAAAAGACACAGACTAACCGACTGGATACGTAAATAGGACCCTACATTTTGCTGCATACAAGAAACATACCTCAGGGTCAAAGAAAACACTACCTTAGAGTAAAAGGCTGGAATACAATTTTACAAGCAAATGGTCTCAGGAAACAAGCTGGAGTAGTCATTTTAATATCAGATAAAATTTACTTTCAACCCAACGTCATCAAAAGAGACCCTGAGGGACACTTCTTGCTGGTCAAAGGAAAAATACAAAAAGAAGAACTCTCAATCCTGAAAATCTATGCTCCAAATGCAAGGGCACCCTCATTCATAAAAGAAACTTTATTAAAGCTCAAAGCACACAGTGCACCTAATACAATAATTGTGGGTGACTTCAACACTGCACTTTCCTCAATGGACCGATCAGGAAAACAGAAACTAAACAGGGACACAATGAAACTAATTGAAGCTTTGGACAAATTAGATTTAATAGATATATATAGAACATTCTATCCTAAAGCAAAAGACTATACCTTTTCTCAGCACCTCATGGTACCTTCTCCAAAATCTCATATAATTGGTCACACGACAGACCTCAACAAATATAAGAATATCGAACTAATCCCATGCCTCCTATCAGATCACTATGGAGTAAAAGTGGTCTTCAATAGCAACAAAAACAACAGAAAATCCACATACACGTGGAAACTGAACAATATTCTACTCAATGATACCTTGGTCAGGGAAGAAATAAAGAAAGAAATTAAAGACTTTTTAGAACACAATGAAAATGAAGACACAACATACCCAAATCTATGGGACACAATGAAAGCAGTGCTAAGAGGAAAACTCATAGCCCCGAGTGCCTCCAAAAAGAAAATGGAGAGAGCATATACTAACAGCTTAATGACACACCTGAAAGCCCTGGAACAAAAAGAAGCTATTTCACCAAGGAAGTGTAGAAGGCAGGAAATCATCAATCTCAGGGCCAAAATCAATCAAGTAGAAACAAAGAGATCCATACAAAGAATCAACCAAACCAGGAGCTGGTTCTTTGAGAAAATCAACAAGATAGATAAAGCCTTAGCCAGACTAACCAAAGGAAACAGAGACAGTATCCAGATTAACAAACTTAGAGATGAAAAGGGGGATATAACAACAGAAACTGAGGAAATTCAAAAAATCATTAGATCCTGCTACAAAAGCCTATACTCAACACAACTGGAGAATCTGGAGGAAATGGACAGTTTCCTAGATAGATATCCGAAACAAAAACTAAATCAGGATCAAATATATCAACTAAATAGTCCCATAACACCTGAAGAAATAAAAAGGGTCATAGAAAGTCTCCTAACCAAAAAAAGCACAGGACCAGATGGTTTCAGTGCAGAGTTCTATCAGACCTTCATAGGAGACCTAACACCAATACTCTTCAAACTATTCCACAAAATAGAAACAGAAGGATCTCTACCCAACTTGTTCTATGAAGCCAAAATTATGCTGATACCAAAACCACACAAAGATCCAACAAAGAAAGAGAACTTCAGGCCAATTTCTCTAATGAATATTGATGCAAAAATAGTTAATAAAATTCTTGCCTGCCGAATCCAATAACACATCAAAATGATGATTCACCATGATCAAGTAGGCTTCATCCCAGTGATGCAGGGATGGTTCAATATAAGGAAATCCATCAATGGTATCCACTACATAAACAAACTCAAAGAAAAAAAACATATGATCATCTCATTAGATGCAGAAAAAGCATTTGACAAAATCCAGCATCGTTTCATGCTAAAAGTTTTGGAAAGAACAGGATTTCAAGGCCCATACCTAAACATCGTTAAAGCAATATACAGCAAACCGGTAGTCAACATCAAACTAAATGGAGATAAACTTGAAGCAATCTCACTAAAATCAGGGACTAGACAAGGCTGTCCTCTCTCTCCATATCTTTTCAATATAGTACTTGAAGTTCTAGCTAGAGCGATTAGACAACATAAGGAGGTCAAGGGGATCCAAATTGGAAAGGAAGAAGTCAAATTATCACTATTTGCAGATGACATGATAGTCTACTTAAGTGACCTGAAAACCTCCATCAGAGAACTCCTACAGCTGAGAAACAACTTCAGGAAAGTGGCTGGTTATAAAATCAACTCAAGCAAATCAGTTGCCTTCCTATACTCAAAGGATAAGCAGGCTGAGAAAGAAGTTAGGGAAATGACACCCTTCAAAATAGCCACAAACAATATAAAGTATCTTGGTGTGACTCTAACCAAACAAGTAAAAGATCTATATGACAAGAACTTCAGGTCTCTGAAGAAGGAAATCAAAGAAGACCTCAGAAAATGGAAAAATCTGCCATGCAGGATTAATATAGTTAAAATGGCCATCTTGCCAAAAGCAATCTACAGATTCAATGCAATCCCCATCAAAATCCCAACTCAGTTCTTCACAGAGTTAGAAAAAGCAATTCTCAAATTCATCTGTAATAACAAGAAACCCAGGATAACTAAAACTATTCTGAACAACAAAAGAAATTCTGGGGGAATCAGTATCCCTGACCTCAAGCAATACTACAGAGCAATAGTGTTAAAAACTTCATGGTATTGGCACAGTGACAGACAAGTGGACCAATGGAACAGAATTGAAGATCCAGAAATGAATCCACACACCTATGGTCACTTGATCTTCTACAAAGGAGCCAAAAACATCCAGTGGAAAAAAGATAGCTTTTTCTACAAATGGTGCTGGATCAATTGGAAGTCAGCATGCAGAAGAATGCGAATTGATCCATTCTTATCTCCATGTACTAAACTTCACTCCAAGTGGATCAAGGACCTCCCTGTAAAATCAGACACACTGAAACTAATAGAAAAGAAACTGGGGAAAACCCTTGAGGACATGGGCACAGGGGGAAAGTTCCTGAACAGAACACCAATAGCTTATGCTCTAAGATCAAGAATTGACAAATGGGACCTCATAAAATTACAAAATTTCTGTAAGGCAGAGGACACTGTTAAAAGGACAAAATGAAAACCATCAAGTTGGGAAAGGATATTCACCAACCCCACATCTGATAGAGGGCTAATATCCAATATATACAAAGAACTCAAGAAGTTAGACCCCAGGGAACCAAATAACCCTATTAAAATTGGGGTACAGATCTAAACAAAGAATTTTCACCTGAACAAATTCAGATGGCCAAGAGGCACCTTAAGAAGTGCTCAACATCATTAGTCATTAGGGAAATGAAGATCAAAACAACCCTGAGATTTCACCTTACACCAGTCAGAATGGCTAAGGTCAAAAACTCAGGAGACAGCAGGTGTTGGCCAGGATGTGGAGAAAGAGGAACACTCCTCCACTGCTGGTGGGGCTGTAAGATGGTACAACCACTCTGGAAATCAGTCTGGAGATTCTTCAGAAAACTGGACATGAGACTTCCAGAGGACCCTGCTATACCTCTCCTGGGCATATACCCAAAGGATTCCCCAGCATGCAATAAAGACACTTGCTCCATTATGTTCATAGCAGCCTTATTTATAATAGCCAGAAGCTGGAAAGAACCCAGATGCCACCAAAGGAGGAATGGATACAGAAAATGTGGTATATTTACACAATGGAATACTACTCAGCAATTAGAAACAACGAATTCACAAAATTTTTAGGGAAATGGTTTTATCTGGAAAATATCATCCTAAGTGAGGTAACCCAGTCACAAAAGAATACACATGGAATGCAATCTCTGATAAGTGGATATTAATTAGCTCAGAAGCCCTGAATACCCAAGGTACAAATCGCATAACAAATGACTCTCATGAAGAAGTATGGAGAGGGTCCTGATCCTGGAAAGGATTGATCTAGCATTGGAAGGGAATATAAGGACAGAGAAAAAAGCGGGAGGTGATTTGAGAAGGGATGGAGAGAAGGAGGTTTATGGGACATATGGGGAGGGGGGATCCGGGAAAGGGGAAATCATTTGGAATTTAAACAAAGAATATAGATAATAAAAATATTATAAAAAAAACAACTACTGAAAAATATTATTTTGACCTCCATACATTAACGTTCTTAGTATGAGCAGTGTACACATACATGCACACACACACATACACAGAAGCACACAAATACACACAGAAGCACATGCTCATGTGCACATGCACATACACAATGATAATAAAATTAAAAATGAGCTAATAAATATCATGATTTTTGTCCTTTGCTGTCTTAACTAGATTTGAGAACATAAGAACAGGATTAAAATTTATTCTTGTTCAGCAACTCTACACAGAATTACAAATTAAGTCAGCTTATTATCTTAAAGACTTTGAGAGAAAATTTACCTTGGAAAACCAAAGCCATGACATACTTCTGACTACAGTGAAATTTACTGAGAACTTATTTTATATAAAACATTGGGATTAGAAAATACGAAATCTGCCTTTAATTTTTTAAATTTACATGTGTCTTGTTTTGTAGTTTTGAGGCAGGGGCTTCTATATCTTAGGCTAGTCTGAAACTCTTTAGGTAGATTAAAATATTCTTGAACTCCTGGTTATCTCGTGTTTTTTTTTCTGTTTTGTTTTATTTTATATATTTTTTATTTACATTTCAAATGATTTCCCCTTTTCTGGCTTACCACTCCCCGAACTCCCCATAAGCCCTCTTCCCTCCTCCTATTCCCCCATCTATCCCTTCCTACTTCCCTCTTCTAGTATTGCCCTATACTGCTACACTGAGTCTTTCTATAACCAGGGGCCACTCCTCCATTCTTCTTGGATATCATTTAATGTGTGGATTATGTTTTGGGTATTCCAATTTTCTAGGCTAATATCCACTTATTAGTGAGTGCATACCATGATTCACCTTTTGAGACTGGGTTACCTCACTTAGTATGATGTTCTCCAGCTCCATCCTTTTGTCTAAGAATTTCATGAATTCATTGTTTCTAATGGCTGAATAGTACTCCATTGTGTATATATACCACATTTTTTGCATCCATTCTTCTGTTGAGGGATACCTGGGTTCTTTCCAGCTTCTGGCTACTATAAATAGGGATGCTATGAACATAGTGGAACATATATCCTCATTACATGCTGGGAATCCTCTGGGTATATGCCTAGGAGTGATATAGCAGGATCCTCTGGAAGTGATGTGCCCAGTTTTCTGAGGAACTTCCAGACTGATTTCCAGACTGGTTGTACTAATTTGCAACCCCACCAGCAGTGGAGGTGTGTTCTTCTTTCTCCACATCCTCGCCAACACCTGCTGTCTCCTGAGTTTTTAATCTTAGCCATTCTGACTGGTGTAAGGTAAAATCTCATGGTTGATTTTATTTGCATTTCCCTAATGACTAATGATGTTGAGCATTTTTTAGGATGCTTCTCAGCCATCCAAAGTTCTTCAGGTGGAAATTCTTTGTTTAGCTCTGTACCCCATTTTTAATAGGGTTATTTGGTTTTCTGGGGTCTAACTTCTTGAGTTCTTGAATATATTGGATATTAGCCCTCTATCTGATGTAGAGTTGGTGAAGATCTTTTCCCAATTTGTTGGTTGCCGATTTGTCCTTTTGATGGTGTCCTTTGCCTTACAGAAACTTTGTAATTTTATGAGGTCCCATTTGTCAATTCTTGATCTTAGAGCATAAGCTATTGGTGTTCTGTTCAGAAACTTTCTCCCTGTACCGATGTCCTCAAGGGTCTTCCCCAGTTTCTTTTCTATTAGCTTCAGAGTGTCTGGCTTTATGTGGAGGTCCTTGATCCATTTGGATTTGAGCTTAGTACAAGGAGACAAGGATGGATCAATTCGCATTCTTCTGCATGCTGACCTCCAGTTGAACCAGCACCATTTGTTGAAAAGGCTATCTTCTTTCCACTGGATGTTTTCAGCCCCTTTTTTGAGGATCAAATGGCATCCTTTACAATAGCCACAAACAATATAAAGTACCTTGGTGTGACTCTGACCAAACAATGAAAGATCTGTATGACAAGAACTTCAAGTCTCTGAAGAAGGAAATGGAAGAAGACCTCAGAAAATGGAAAAATCTCCCATGCTCATGGATTGGCAGGATTAGTATAGTTAAAATGGCCATTTTGCCAAAAGCAATATACAGATTCAATGCAATACCCATCAAAATCCCAACTCAGTTCTTCATAGCGTTAGAAAGAGCAATTCTCAAATTCATCTGGTATAACAAAAAAACCCAGGATAGTTAAAACTATTTTCAACAACAAAAAAAATTCTGGAGGAATCAGTATCCCTGACCTCAAGCAATACTACAGAGAAATAGTGGTAAAGACTGAATGGTATTGGTACAGTGACAGGCAGGTGGATCAATGGAATAGGATTGAAGATCCAGAAATAAACCTACACACCTATGAACTCCTGGTTATCTTATCTCTATAGTACAGATGACAGTATAATCAGATATTTCAGAGTAGATCTGTCTTAATTAAATGGAGTTTTGAATGAAAAGCCAATGTGTCCTGTAACTATTGCTTTCATTCTATCTGGAGTGGTATTCTTTTGTTTTATTTCTTACATCTCTATGCAACTTTACTGAATGACTCCATTGTCTTCCTTTAAAGTGCTTCAACAGTCATAGCTCTAAGTTTTTCAGGATCTGGAGCTATCCCTTTCTAAAATATGATTCCTAAGTTTACTTTGTGAATTAATATCTAGATGGTGAAAAAGGAGAGATTCAGTGATATCTCATGTCAGGATTATAGCATGCATTCCATTCCATTGGCTAGAAAACAGCTACATGGTCACATTACCTACAATGGAGAGTCTAGTAAAGTTAAACTAATTCTGATTAGAGGGAAAATTAAAAAAAAATAAGTACCACATAATATGGCTTCTACAGTAAATATCCATTATTGTCTCTTTCAGGATATTTGATTACATTTTGTCCCCTGAGATTATAAACAGAGAAAACTCTCTTTTTGTTGTGGTGTGGCTCAGCCCTAGCACATAACTTTAACCCAAGAGCTTTCTATAAACATAAACTAAATAAAGTCAGTGATAGGTCAAGATGCAGAGTAAGCAACCAGTTAATAGGGAGAGAGCTTAAGAAAACCCAGGAACAAGAAAGGAACATCTGTGTTTTGAAGGCTATTTAAGACAATGAGAAGAAAGAGAAGGGGCTCTTTCCTTCTATAACTTCCTTGGAGCATGAAGGTCAGCTGGATGCTTTCTCTTTCCTTCTGAGCTAGCAGGCTTTCACCTCAGCATCTGGTTCCTGAAACTTTATTGGTAAATCAAATGTTTGCGATTTGGGGTTTGTATTTTGTTTTGTACTTTTGTTTGTTTGTTTTTAATGTACATTTTTAAATTAAATCATTTCAGTTATTTACATTCCAAATATTGTCCCTCTTCCTGGTCCCTCCTCCAGAGTTCTTCACCCCATCCCCCTTCTCCATTGTTTCTTAGAGGGTGTTCCTTAAGCATCCTCATGTGCCAACCCACTCCCACCTCACCACAACCACCCCCAATATCTCCTTTCCTTGGGTCATCAAGGATCTACAGGATTAGGCACATCCTCTCCCCCTTAGGCCAGAAGAAGGCAATCTTTTACTGCATATGTGTGGGAACCACAGACCAGCCCATGTATGATCTTTGGTTGGTGGCTTAGTCTATGGGAGCTCTGAGGGGTTCAGAATCAACTAGCTGAGTAAGATATGTGCAGATACAACCATTGGTTTGAGGTCAGGACCCCTATGAAAGACTTAGGGGAAGGACAGAAAGAGCTGAAGGGGATGGTGACCCCATAGGAAGAACAGTAATATTAACTATCTCACACCCCTCAGAGCTCCCAGGAATTTTTTTTAAAGCAATACATTACATCACTTCCTAAGTAAGGATTTTGTGGTATATGACGAATATTAATATTTCTGTTTTTTATAGACAATTAAAATATCTACAATGAAGTATGAAATCTAATGCTGTGTTTCCCTTTAACTGGAAAAGGCCAATGGTGCAGTTAAACTCAGTATAAATGCTCTAGTCCTCAAAATGTATATTTGTTTCTTTTTGTTTTGTTTTTCAAGACAGGAAGCCTTTGTGTGGCTTTGACTGTCTTAGAACTCAATCTATAGTCCAGGCTGGCCTTGAACTCAGATTTGTCTGCTCTGCATCCTAAATAATGGGATTGAAAACTATGTACACACCCAGCTCAAATTTCTACTCTTATACAACATGATATGTTGATTTCACTGAAATATACTACATTCTTCTTAGGAGAACCAAATCAAAATGAAACATAGATTGTGTACATTAAAAAAAAAGGAACCATTAAAATGCAGATTCTCTGGTCACATTCTACTCAGTGACTTAGCCTCAAGTGGATGAGTAACACAATGTATTGTGTGAGAACACTCAGCATTACGAATTTATTTAATTTTCATCTGTATGATGGAAAAGGAAAGAAAAATCAATGGTGCTTATGGAAAACAACACTTTTTCACTTGTGTATAATCTGGTCTCTGCTGGAAGACTTCCAAAGTTGGTACTGATGAGAGAAAGCCATATTTTAATTTTTAAATATAAATGAATTTCTTTCTAAAAATAAGCAAGTGGTGCTAGGGAAGGGCAAAGTCTACAGAAAATTTTCATTCAGGTAGAAAGATGTTTAATAATTCTAGTTACCTCTAATGGTGATATAACTAGCGACTTGAAACAAACTTTTTGTTAATGCAAATTTTAAAAAAAACTCTCATATCTCATAAAGTTGAGCTTTCCATATAATTCTGAGCTAATGCTTTAAAGTTGAAGAGATTTTTAGAAATAGTTTGCATTCTTCCTTTATACCATTGCTGAAATTTTGTAGAGACTTCATCATACATGTTGCATAAATACATGTTTTATGATATCATAAGTATGAATATCTTCTAATTATGAAAAAGATGTAATAATCACTCATCTGGTTGAATAAGCATCTACATTTGTACCTTTGTATTCCAACCCCTTAAAATTTAAGAGTTCTGAAGAGCCTCTTAATTTTATAATAACTTATCATTTTAATGTAAAAGTTATATATAATGTTTCTCTTTCAGGTGAAAATCACTATCAATTTGGAGAATGTTTGATAATATATCTAAGTTTTTCAGAAAATGTTAAAAAGATAGTCAAAATATTTGCCTTTCCTCCCATTGTAGGTGTTTTTTATATATTAATTGCCTTAATTCTAACTTTAGCTTAAAATATCTTTCTAGTAACTATAACTTAGTGTGAATTAGTTAAAAATCTTCAAAAGAACCATGTAAAGAGATATGCTGAGTCATAATGGTACTTATGCCTTATACCAATTGCAACAATTTTCAAGTGTTCTTGAGTAACTATTTTCTGCCTTGATATGTATGGATGAATGGTTGGCTCAATTATAGCCACATGGAGCTGTGGAAAACCTACTCTATGTCTTTTACAGAGAGCAATTGAATATGTGTTCTGATGCTCATAGAATGGGGGACAGCTAGATTTCATTTTATCAATAAAGCTAAACCCTTGTCTGTCAGAGTTCTTCTCTTATGAAGGAACTTCTAGTGCTTTCATAGGCCTTTAATAAGCTTATCCTTATGAGCTGTAGTGATGGGATGGTAATCTTTATTTCAGAGTTAAATGTTGATGTTAACAGGAATATACATCTAGCTACATGCTTCATCATTTGTATCTGAGGACAAAAATGTGACATGCCAGTCAACTTTATAGCAGAATTTAATTTACTTATAACATATTTATTATGTACATAAAGGTGGGGAGGTGAAAATACTTGGAAAGTGTGTGTGTGTGTGTGTGTGTGTGTGCATGTGTGCATGCTTGTATATTGCGTAAATGCAATTATCAAGAATAAGGTTTTAGTATTAGACAAACTTGTGTTCAAATGATGACTCTGTTATTAGCAGAGCAAAATAACTTTGAGAAATTTTATTCATGTTACCCTCAATTGCTCTATGTTAATGTAAATAATGGTGGGATCATCCTAAAAAATATCTTGGGGATTGTAGGGCCTTTCTATCTTGTCATTTAAAGGTTCTGTTTATGTAGCCAATATAGGCATAACTAATATATACAACATGTGTACCATAATACTTAAACAACAAAATTCATAAATAACCTGGGATGGGTGATATTTAAGAATCAGGTCACACAAAAAGATTGACTTCAATCTCATAATAAATGAAATCAAACCCAGACTGTGGGGCAAGCCTTTATACTCAGCATTCAGGACACAGAGACAAATGGATCTCTGAGTTCGAAGGCCAGCCTGGTCTACAGAGTTGCAAGAAGACAAGATTACACAGAAAGACCCTGTCTCAGAAAGAAAGAAAGAAAGAAAGAAAGAAAGAAAGAGAGAGAGAGAGAGAGAGAGAGAGAGAGAGAGAGAGAGAGAGAGAGAGAGAGAAGGAAGGAAGGAAGGAAGGAAGGAAGGAAGGAAGGAAGGAAGGAAGGAAGGAAGGAAAGAAAGGAAGGAAGGAAGGAAGGAAGGAAGGAAGGAGATAGAAAGAAAGAAAGAAAGAAAGAAAGAAAGAAAGAAAGAAAGAAAGAAAGAAAGAAAGAAAGAAAGAAAGAAAGAAATGAAGGAACGAAGGAATGAAGGAAGGAAGGAAGGAAGGAAGGAAGGAAGGAAGGAAGGAAGGAAGGAAGGAAGGAAGGAAAGAAGGAAGGAAGGAAGGAAGGAAGGAAGGAAGGAAGGAAGGAAGGAAGGAAGGAAGGAAGGAAGGACGGAAGGAAGGAAGGAAGAAGAAAGGAAGGAAGAAGGAAGGAAGAAATTGTGGTCAGAAGAGAAGGCTACTTGTCAATCTTTTTTCCATCCACCACACTGCAGAATTACCACTGGATTTTTAAAGTTTCCTAACATTACAGCTGAGCAACAATGAAAACACACAGGGCTTAGTCCAATGATTCTTTTTTGAAAAGTATGCTTTCAGTTTTAAATATAGAAAGACTCATACATTTTTTTCTTGAGGTACTTAATGAAATCAAGGCACTTAAATACCTGTAAGGACTGACACTAGCTTCACTTAGCCAGTTCATTATCCTTTTCTACTTCACTTTAGTCTCAAGCCTCAAGAAAGATCCTCTGCTCACCTGACATCAGCTTTAGGACTGAGATTGTCTCCTCCCAAAGATGCTTCCTTCCAATTCAAGTAGCCTAAGAGGGGCCATCCCCAGCAACCATTCAGGCAGAGTTCCAAAGGCATGAGAACAGAGGCATAGTGGGTCATGGTGGTCTCTGGCTTGTAAGGTTGGTTCAGCCCCTTCTCAGTTCCAATTATTCGATGGTTGATCATATGAATAGCTGGCCAATCCTAGACACTTTCTCTAGCACATGGCCTCCTCTGTTGTCCATACCTCTTCATGGGAGTCATTTGTTATGCAATTTGTGCCTTGGGTATTCAGGGCTTCTGGGCTAATTAATATCCACTTATCAGAGATTGCATTCCATGTGTATTCTTTTGTGATTGGGTTACCTCACTTAGGATGATATTTTCCAGATCAAACCATTTGCCTAAAAATTTTGTGAATTCATTGTTTATAATTGCTGACTGATGGGAGATTCTACAACTGGATCCTGTGCAATGTGCCCAAGGAAAATACAATGTGCATAAGCCTCCCTTGCTGGCATGCTAACCAAAGGGATAAAGTTTTATTATTTGTGGTCCATATAACCTGAAAAGGGACATTTCCACCTACCCTAAGTCTCAGCTCAAATTCAAAGTGCATCTAGACTGTCTCCCTTCCAGAAGTTACACAAAATGGCTCTGAGTTTTCCCTATTCCCTGGATGCAAAAGCTTTGGGAGATGCTCATTCTCATAAATCGGGGTAAGATTTTTTGCCAGACTCTCAACAAGATACAGTGTAGTTGATTGTCCATGCTTGTGTACATGGGAGAGTTTCTGAATCTCAGTCTCTGCTTTACTCTTTACTAAGTCCAGTGGCCCCTTTCTTTACAGAAACCTCTCAAATGCCTTCTATTTGTAGAGTTCCCAGAGTGGGTGAGGAAGGGACTCATTGCCACAAGTGGGTACCTGTTGGGTATAGCTTACTACACCATCTGACCCAGATTATCTGGAGTTGTTGGAAACAGAACAGAGCTTCCCACAGTCCACTTTCAGGACCTCTTTTTACCCTGCAAGCTAGCTCCCCTCTTTCCCTCTGGGAACATCTAAAAGTGATGTCTATTCAGGGTTTCTAAGAACAGAGGGGAAAGAGGTACATCTGCCCAAGTGGGCCTCACTTGGAGCTAGGCAAACCACAAAGACAGTGCTGTATGACTTTAGTACCCCCAGTCTCAAAGAGACCTTTAAAGTTCACCCAAGCACCTAACTCAACTCAGAAGACTCTGTTATCTTACCTCTGCAAATCTTAGGTCATATTTCCCAAAACAATGCCTGCTTTTCCCTGATATCCTGCAAGCTGCAGTAAAGTTGCATTGAGTCTGATGATATTCTCCCAGGGCCAATGGGACTGATGAGAGAATGGAGGCTCATGTATCATCTGAAGAACAAGAATCTCATTCCAATATGTAGGATACACTCAGTGCCAGACAGCATTTGAAAACTCTCTATCTAGAAAGAATCTCTACAGGTAGGTTTCTGCTGTTAGCTTGACTTTGATATTGTGGCCATTTCCCCATCAGTAATCTCATGGATATGGAAAGGTCTATGAGTTACTTATTCCTGCAAATCAGTTCTAAGGCATCCTCTAAGCATGTAGAACCTCAAAACATAGCTCTTAGTCTAAAAAGCCACAGGAGGCAGATGTTGACTATAAGGGAGGAATTCATTCCCACAAGTCATCCTTTGGTTTGTATCAGAACTGTCAAATGTATACAATGTAGCTTGATTAACCCATCCTGTCTATCTGGTGGTGGGGTTTTAAAATCCACTCATGATTTACATATTTACTGAAAAACACCCTCCTGGTCCTCTTTCTTAACCTCATAAATGGCTCCTTTTCACTCCTTGGAGAGGGAGAAGAGGTTCATTCCTTCAAATATACCCCAGATTAATTATTGGGGTACTCTCTAGATGGAGTAGAATTTCTGAAGTCTACTTTCAAGTGCTACATACACCATGTAAGCCATGACTTCCTCCTGACTAAATGGACCTGTAAACATTACTCCTCTATACTGATCACATTTACAGACTAGAAAAGTACTCAGTACCACCACTAGACTACCATTTGCTGCAGTGCTCACCAAAAAGAAACAGTTTTAATATTCTGGGACTCTCTATCTGGAGTGGGGTTTCTTCAATCCACTCTATGGTCAGATTTTCCTCATGGACAAAGCATTCTTCTTCCTTAAACAGTCTCAAGTGGGTCCTGAGTATGGTCTTCTAGGACTGTTTGAGCAAGGGACTGCTGCCTACAAGTGTGCTCTGCCTTTCATGATGTTAAATGAAGGGATGGTCTTGCATTATTTGGGATCCTTCTATCCAGAAAGAGGTACTAGGGATGAACTCTAATCTTCTAAATTCTTCAGAAATGGAAGTGTCATCTTTTCCCTAGCAGGAGAACTTGGATGTTGCCAGGTAATTGTGAGGTAGAACTTAGATTGACATTTCTCCATTTTAGTTTAATTAAAAAAGAAAAATTTGAAAGAGGTAATGGTAGAGCAGGAATTAGGATCTGTAGCTATTTCCTACTCACATTGGGGCACATGAACCTAGGAAAATGGGTATGGGGAATGTTGGTTCAGTCTTAGGAGAGTTGGTTGTTTACTTGCTGTCCAGGGTCTGTGGACCCATCTGTGGATAGATAGAAAGGAAGAACTCTAGTAAAAGCATTTGTGTCTGTGAGAGGAGAGTGAAGGAGCATCTGGAAATTGCTTCTCTGCCACTGTCCTGGATTTAGTAAATGCCTGGACTTGAAAAAATGCTAAAGCATACACACACACACACACACATACACACACACACACACACACACACACACACACAGGTAGAGAATATGGTTAAGCACATTTGGGATAAAGAAATTTTTTCTTAGGTGTACATCTGAAACCCTTATGCCTTGGTGGTTGGGGGTGCATCCCAATTTCAGGGTACAACCCAACCTGAATCCCAACCCCTGAAATAGGTAGTGTCTGGGAACATTAGATTATTGATTAGAAGTTGTACTTATCTGGATGGAGTCTATTTGGTCCATGAGAGTTAGATATGAGTGGGTTCCCTATAGCTTATAAGTTTAAAAAAGATATAGATTTGTCAACAACATGAACAGGAAGATGAATAAACGTTTTGTGGAGCAGAAGGAACAAGAACAGCTTTTTTCCTTCTCTCTAGGAGACTGAATATACATAATGAGAGATAATTTTAAATTTATAATTTGAGAGACAAAGGAAACTCAAAACCTTGACCCTGTAAATACAGTTGATCATATTTTAGTTAAAAGACAATCAAAGAAAATTTAAACTTTGAATTCGTGATTATACAGTTAGATCAAATAGAGGAATGTGTTATTAGGGTTAGGCAAATTTATAAGAACTCGATTAATATTAGGACATTGGCATAGAAAGTAGAGGAAATATGAAACATTTAGTCAATGGAAACTGAGTTTAGGTAAGAAAATAACAGATTACATCTGTGGAAGCTTATATATGAACTTGAGTATCAATTTTTGTGAAGTCTGTAAGAAATCTAGCACTCTTAAGTAGTGGACAAATTTATTAATGAGAAAATATAGTGGTGGATTCCCTTAGGGTTAAGGAGCTAGGTCTGGTTTCTAGCTGTCAAGCTATAGTTGT